>NC_090887.1:4909893-4937393 GCF_036669925.1 Montipora capricornis
ATATATATATATATATTTCCTGTACTTTAACGCAGAACACTCTCAAGCACGAAACTGTTAAACAAACACAGATATTACACGCGATTTTCCGAAGTTGTAGCGACTATTTATAGTTTTGCCGAATGGTAATAAACATCCCCGATGAATGTGAAACAAACAACAAATACACACACTTAACAGCAGTTCTGGACAGTCATTCGTTAACAACTTCATTTTCCGTAACAGAAGTGGACAGCCGCTTTTCTTTCTGTCGTCGATTGCAAAACCAGACTCGAATAACCTCTTTGTCGAAGTTCAGATCTTCTGCCAGAGCAGCAATTTCCTGTGCGGAGGGTTTTGGATTTGTAATGAAGTGTTTCTCGAGCACGTTCTTTACCGTATTTTCAATGGATGTCCTCTTCTTCCGCCTTCCCGCTGGAGAAGACATCTTATCGACTCCGCAAGGAATGTTGTTGTTTTGAGCCTCTTCAAGCCATTTTGCCAACAGTGGTTTAAGCTTGCACATGTTCTTAAAACTCAACTGCAAAGCCTCGAAGCGGCAAATGGTTGTCTGGCTGAAGACATTGCCGTAGAGTTCACCCAAAGCTAGTCCGACATCTGCCTGGGAAGACCCTAGTTTAATTCTTTGTTGCTTGAATTCCTTCGCAAACTGTTCCAGGTCGTCCGACGAGGGCAAGGCATCCTGATCGTTCGAGTTTACGCTGTCAACAACCGTCCCCTCTTCTTGATCCTGCGGGGACTCTACGGTTAGATCGCTAGGAAGATGTACATGAATATCAACAGTGGTACCATTGGTTGTGTTGTACGCCTTAACAGTAGCAACATTTGCTTCATCGGCTTGCATGCTTGGATAAAACTAATAAGAATGCTTTGATCAACAGACATACGCTTATCCAACGTGCTTCGATTTCTCTGACAAGCGAGCGCTTTTCTATCCCATGACCACTTTGGCACTTCGCGCGAAAATCTCCTATTTAATTATTTAAAATTATGCAATTATGCACAATGTAACAGAATACCGTACCACACGCTACTTTGTAAACAAGACGGCTGGTGGCGTTTACCTGGGATGCTGCAGTTTGTGTTAAGTTAAGTGTGAAGGCTGGTTGCAAATGTCACTGATCCCTAAAAATTTCAGTGGATACGACCAAAAAGCTGGATGAAACAATACTGGACACCACTTAAGGCTGGTTTTCACGAGTGAAGGAACCGGAATCTTCCTTTTTCAATTTTGAAGTTTTTGAGAATGACATTTTTGTGATTATTATTAGTGATTTGTTATATTTGCCAGTGTCACTCCCTTGTTTTGTTATTTTCGTTATTTTTGCTATAATTGTTATTTTCGGTATGTGTATTTACACAGTTGTTACATTTGTTATTCTTGGGATTGCGTGCATTTCTGGACATAAGTGGTTTCTTGCGGCGGACCAGTTTGTTAAGTCCTCCCAAAGCATTTTGTGAATCAAACAAGTGTGTTTAATAGGCCCTTGTGCCAAACATGTTGTGTTCATTAGGCCATTGAGTAAACACTCGCTATTAGGAAGCACTGTTTGGGAATTCCAACGCCATTCCTCCCCATGTAGAAATCAAAAACGTGAAAAGAACATTACGAAAAAGCTTTTAACAACCAAATTCAAAAAGAAATGGAGTAAAAAAAAAAGATTCATCTAACCCGTACCGAGGGTTACATGGCCTCCAAATTCGTAAAACGTAAAAGGTATTTGTTGCTTGCTTTCACTATACGTTTCGCAGCAGTAATGGCAATCTTTACGCTGACAACAGTTCCTTTTTCACTCAAGTTGTAAATGTGCATGCCGCGTGAGTTCAACTCGGACCAACACGGACCAACACTCAGGGTTTTTAAATAACTGAGGAGAAAGTGCTGCCTTTGTAATTACATCTGCAAATGGTTAGACTCTCTAGTCTTCTCGGATAAGAACGATAAGCCAGAGGTCCCGTCTCTCAACCCTTCAATGTTCATAATCCTGTGGGACGTAAAAGAACCCGCACACTTGTCGCAAAGAGTAGGGCATGTAGTTCCCGGTGTTGTGGTCTGTCTTCTGTGGTGTATCATGGTTGGGAGGATAAAATGCTCGGAGAGGGCCGTAAGTTAGAAAACTGTAACAGGATATTACGTCTCCCTCTTTAAATAAAGATAAAACAAACAAACAAACAAACAAACAAATCTGACACTTGCGCATTTTCTGTGTTGAGCTTAAAGAATTATGCATTCGTTCGCTGTCAGTGCTTGTATTCGTGGATTACATGTTTATTCGATAATTTGGAAGCCATAAATTGGGGAGAAACTCGGCTGCTTTCAAGAGTCTCAAACTTACGCATGTATGATATGTACGCGGTTTCGGTAAAGAAAACATTTAGCTCTCAGCAACTCGGGATATCGTCGTATTTTTTCCAAGGAGAGAATGTTTATAAAGAAGAGAGAATTATTCCTCAAGTACATATTAAAATTTGCCTGCTCCTTTATTAAACGCAAAAGGTCAATCATCACTGAAGTAACTGGTTTTCCTACGGTTTTCACGGGATCTTCGTCAGGGTGGGAGACAACCCCTATTGGTGCTCGAATTTCACTCTGAAGATGAATAACACCTGAGAAGGTGTAAAGAGTTTGTTACAGAAAACCTGTCGGGTTTATTTGGAAATCCTGTCATCGCTAATAAGCCTCTGCTTTTGAACTGCCCGGAAGACAGTGACTCATGCCACTGAAAAGTATCACTTATAAGAAAATAACGACAGTGGTACAGAAAAAGGGCAAATACAAACAATTATGGAAGTCAGCTCAACATCAACAGAACATGCTGTTAATGAAGCCAGTAAGTCCGCATCAGGGCAGGAAGAAGAGTGTGAAATCATCATAATTGGCTGATACACTTGCGCAGTACTTACTGTCTGTCGGTCATAAATCGTACCCGCTTTGAATTGTAATCGCGAGTTGACTTATTAGGAAATTACTGTAAAGAAAGAAATTATAGTATGGCCTCCGTTTTTGTTACTTTCAAGTACCGTACACGAAATCCACGAAAACGTGTTCCCAGGAATGAAGTCTGAAATCCAAATTCACGAAAATTTGTTCCCGCGAAACATGAAAAATCGCCTGAAAATCCGCCAAATTGAACTCACCCGAGAATTTCATGCCACGCGGTAAGAAGCATGGTTGTGCAATAGCTGATTCACCTTTTTTAGAGCATGCGCGTAGTTTAAGCCAACGTGCATGCGTGGTATTAAATGAAAATGGTGTTGTTGAAAGAAAGTACGAATTAAAATGGTGCTTAATATGCTCAAACCACATACAAATGCACACACTGTTCGCGGTAGACCCACACGGGCGTTTTCGGAACAGTTCGGTTCGCGAACTTAACGAGCGCATAATGAGAATCATTGCAATCTCAGCCAAACCTAAGTATTAAATAATAATCTAGACGACATCTCTACTATTTTTGTTTTTGTTTGTTTCTTGTTTGATGATCCAGGACATCAGGAAAACCCGTGTTCACGAAGAAATGCGTCTAGTATAAAAAATAACTGCATTTCGTTTCGGTGAAAAAAAAACTGAAAAAAAATTAAACATTAAATAAAAGGGACTAATATTTAGATTGAAAATCTGCATGATGGCTTATACCTTTCATTAGAGAGGAAAGTAAAAACATACAAACAAAAAGTTTTGCTTTTATTTTGGATATAAAATAAACCGTTTTATTAAATTAAAATTCAAACTGGCAAAATAAAAACAACAAGAACTAAAAACTGCTACTATTTCAGAAATCAAACGCACAAATGTTGGAAAACCTTGTGAAAAAATGGACGAGAATAAATCACTCAGATTTTAAATAACCCTAAATGATTTTCTTTCATGTTCTAGTTGCTAATTACCTCTTAAGGTATATTTTCACCTTCTACTTGTGGACTTGTTGTTATTATTCATTTGTAGTCATGTCTTTTGCCACCAGCGTCACCATCTTGAATGATTCAAATTTGGAAAAAGGTAATAAAGCCGAATTTGACTTGGGGCGCTTTCCTTTTGCCAGAACTGGCCGGCCAGACCCATCACTTTCCAAAGAAAATGCAACCATTTGAAGGAACACTTGCATGATATTCCCTCGTATTCTTCTGGAGGAGTATATATGATCGTCGAAGTGTGTTAATTTGAATGTGTTGTAGAGTTATTCCTTCCAAATGCCCGGTCTGGCCGGTCAGTTCTGTTAAATGGAAAGCGCCGTTAGTCTGCTGGCAGCCGGTTTTTTTCTCTAAGGGTCACTAGGACGAGCGCTTAGTCATCGCGAACTCGAAAGGGTGGTATGGCGTTGGCCGTGTAGAGAAGAAGGCGAGACAAAGGTGGTATGGCCGAGTGGGGAAGAAGGCGAGTGCGCGCCGCCCCCATGTCCCGTCCCATTCCCCTTTAGCCAAAACGTCTCGCCTCATAACCCCTACTGAATTACGAGAGAAAAACAGACTGCCAGCAGTCTAAATTTGACTTTGAAAAGGTGAATGAAGGGAATCTTTTCTGACGTCATGGTTTACACTTTGTTTGATAAACACGCTAGTTTGCTCACAGAAAGCAACATCAGAGGCTGGACAATCTGCGAGCCAGCGAGTCATGCGAATTTCGCATTTAAGTCTAAGCACCCATTTCAAATAGCGCTGATAAACTGTTATTAAGTCTAAGCACCCATTCATTTTAAAACGGTTAGCTTTCAATACCTGTGTGACTCGTAATTGACTCGCATGATTCGCAGCCATGACTCCCATTGCCCGCTGGCTCGCACATTGTACTCAATCATGCTATTTACAAATTGACTTCAAAAGGTAAAAGAACTTGTTAAACTTAGTAAATGTCCAAGTTTAGGTCTTTTACCTTTGATAACAAGCCGGTTATTAGTCGTCAAAAACTACTGAATTCTCAGCTGGCAAAGGCGCCAAAGATTCCATTCATTCTTTGTAAAATTTGGAATATAGGACTTTTTCAACCAACATCTAGGGACACCAATAACAATAGAGAAATGTACGACTTCTGGTGGACGAGCAAAAGAAGCCAATGAGAGATCTTTTGTTTTCGTCCACCAACATGGCGGCGATGACGTCACTTTAAAACCTCCTATTTAACCATTGTCATTTCTCAGAGATTATCAGGTACATCGGGCTTAAATTTTCAGAGATAGCTCGTTCTGCAATGCACTTCAATAGTGAGTACTTTGCTCTTGGCTGATTAGAAAACGATTATCATACCAAGCCTTGTGCTTATGATCCACGTATAGACTACTTTAACGTAAACCTCACTCAGAAGAGCGAGATAACTTGGCATCGGCATAATGCATCCATAAATTCAAGATTACAACAACAACAACAACACACTGAATCAGTTTTACTTTTCTTCTGGAATATCCTATTTCAAGCTTTTTCTTTTGTCCGGCTTCACTACGAGTTCTGCTCGGTTTTGGTGAGAAAAGGGAGTTTCATCGAGTTTAAGCAAGGGCAACAGCAACTCCAACGAAAACGTCACTAAAAAGCCGATACAAATATATGGTTTAGCACTAACATACGTAAAGATCGTTTCACTGTCACGCACCAAAAAAATAAAGTGGAAACCGTTCAATGAAATAAGTTACTTGAAAACTTGGGATGCTCTAGGAGACACATTTATAAATCACCTCACCAATTCTCAGGCCTGTGCCGTACACCGTTTCTGTGTATTTGCATGGAACCGCCATGTTGGTTTTGCACTACCGTTGTGCCCCAATATGGCAGCCAGAAATCCACACGAAGATCTGGAATTCACTTTGCGATGAAAGCCCTTACTTTTCGCTCATGAGATAAAATACATGTGCATAAACACATCTCCTAACGTACTTGAAACGCTCAGACTGGTGAGATTCATAGGCATAGACATTTTGTTTCAACCAAATAACTTTGTATCATGCTGTCACGCAAGGTGACAATTCGGAACTTCAAAATGCTGTATTTTCGAAACGAAAACGTCATGGAACTCGAAACTTGAAGAAAGATATATATCTAGGTCAATCATCCTCTCCTCCTCCTAATCTTCTTCACGTTGTACACTACGGCCGAACTGTGCGACGGCAAGCACAAGCGCAACTGAGCATAAGAGCGCTTATTTCACCGTGAAAACGGTGTTGACGCTAGCATAAGCACAAGCACAACAACAACGTTCAAAAGTTTTCCTTTTCCCTGTGCTTGCGCTTATGCTTGCGATCGCTTGTGTCGTGTGAAAACGGAAAGCAGCATAAGCAAAAGAGAGCTTGTTGCGTCTGGCCAAATTAAAGCACTCGTTCCAGATTCCCTGCGTCTGATCATTTGAACAAAATGGCGGTTGCCGTGGTTGATGTTGATGCTCATGCCGACGTTCGTTTTCACTAGCATAAGCTGCGTATGCTTGGTGAAAGCCTAGTAGTAGTAGTAGTAGTTGTAGTAGTAGTAGTTGTAGTAGTAGTAGTAGTAGTAGTAGTAGTAGTAGTAGTAGTAGTAGTAGTAGTAGTAGTAGTAGTAGTAGTAGTAGTAGTAGTAGTAGTGCCTAGTGAAAACAAGGCTTTTCAGCCATCGACTTCACGATTACACTGTACTAGCTGTGGTTGCTCATTTTCGATTAAATAACCCGTAACTAGCGCCTGGATGACGAGAAAAAATATGAAGCATTATCTGAAACATGATAAACTGCACAAATCAATGAAGAATGCAAAGGAAAACACGCTAGACCGTCACTGTGATATAATCTCGACTACCATGAATATAGGCATTGTTAGGGTTATATAAACGTTTGCCGGATCTCACCTTCCACAATCTTGATTTGTCCTAAAAGGTTTAACACGTACTTGAATGTAAATAAACATGATTTGAATTTTGTGGATGGAAACTCTACCCTGTTGATTGAGATCACGATTTATCTTTCTTTCGTCACTACTTCCCAAACGCTTATTGGATATAGCCAATAGCAAGTCAGTTGATTGATTTCAGTTCTAATGAGGTGTGTACAACGAAGACTGTTTTGTTAGTATCTGATCACGAGTGCCTATTAGAAGGACAAGGAAAACTCTTACCTTTAGGCATTAAACAAAACAATATGGAACTCATAAAAGAAAATCCGGAGAAATATTACACATTTGGAGACGAAATTGGAAGGTAAGGTTTCCCAATCAGGGTACGGTCTGTGTGGTCTAGAAACAGTTAAATGGACTAGACGTGTGATGTCAAAGAATAAGTTTGAGCTACTGCTCCAACTGCGGAACATTTTGCAGAAGCATCTTTTGAGTTTCTTGAGCATTTCACCCATTTCAGGCAGAAGAAGAAGTTTAATTTATTAGAAATTTTAAGACCCTGACATGGTCTGGGATCCGCGCTTGTAAGCATAGTCTATCGAACACTCAATTGAAAGGAATAAAAATATCGAGAAAGTGTTGGGAACAAAGATCAAGCACTTCCCACAAATGGTGCTTCTGTTATCTTCTCACACCTTAGTTACAGAAACCCATTTTTCTTGACTATTGAATTTTTCGTATTTTCAGGTGTGCATGTTTCGAGGGTCGACCTTTAATGACCGATAAAATATTCATTCTAGGCATTTCTATCAATTACGCTTAACGGATAATGACTTACCCTCTCGATGTCTTTCGCGAAGGCTAAGCATTACGTTTGAAGGGAAAATGAGCTTACTCGCTAAAAATCAAAGAAAATTCAATCTTGAAGTCTTATTGTAGTCAGCTGCAAAATAAAGAAAAAAACATGTTTTGGTGACCTCGAGGTTGTCAGTTGATCCTCTGAATGTTTTTCCACTTAATTTTTTTCGTCAGTATTGAGTTCATTTGTTCCCAAAAGAGGAAACAATTAGCCAGCCTGTTGACATTCTATTACACTGGAAGAGCGCTTATCAGATAATGATCCAAACCTTCTTATCGTTTCTAAAAGCCTCGAATGTCCTTTCATAATACCTCCTTTCTTTCCACTCCTCCTACAGAACTCGTTTCCTTTTACCAATATTTAAATCCTGTTTTACATTGCTGAGATCAGTGACGTTTGAGACGAATTAGCCAAGCATGCTTTTATTGCGTTCAGTTGGTAAACTTTTGATTCAGAGGAAATATGTCGGTTTCATTGATTGGACTTCCGATAAAACGAATGGAAGCGATCCTAGCAAATTCTTTGCTGTTGAATATAATGAATACATCTTGAAGAAATATTTGTTAACGTAATGATAGCATCAACGAGGTGTCTTGGAATGTTAGAAGTGTTTTCCAGAAAAAACCCTGAATAACATGAAAGTTGAGGCACGCCGAGTATGTCGGTAACAGGATAGGCATCTGGTGATGTGGATGAAGGGGCTGGTTTCCCTGGAATTATGCCTGGACGCAGTATTAACACGAACGATTTTTGTTAAAAGGAGACAGTAATTTTCTGTATGTTATACAGAGTGGGCTAAGGTCCCCCATGGCATTCCTAGACACAATTTCAACCCAAAATTCCGAAACACAATACCGATCTGTTATTGTTATTTGATGGGATATGGCTGAAGGTAAACGAATATGAAGTAAGGCAGCGAGTCCCTGGAGAATATTCGAAATTTCAGATAATTGAACTGCGAAATGCACATGAAATATAAGTGGAATTTTTTTTAGATTGTACTCGTGCTGCGAAGGTTGTTTTGATTTGTTGTTTCCATGTCTGAGGCTGAGGTCCATTTCACCCTAACTGGCCAATAAGGTGTCGTACTTGAAATAACCACGCCCGTTATCGGGTCCTCCCCCGTCATTGACACAGAACTTGTAATATATTCCATTTCACTAAATTATTTTCATCGGTCAAATATGGCACATTCACTCTCGTTTGGTTTAAGGTTTATTGCTTCTGTTTTAAGATGTTATGTTCTCTCTTCATTTTTTTCTCGGGACCTCTCCATGCATTCCATGAGAAAGTAAATAACATGTCGTTTCGTTTCATCTCTCAGGGAGGCTAGATAAGCTCGATGAACTTATCTTTTATCGTGATAATCTCGTCAGAGGTCAACGCGATTTTCGAAGCACACGCATCGTTTTCAAGGTGGAATCCCTCTCGAAACGACACTGATGTTGATAACTAATCGGTTTAGTGCTGTGAAAAGTAGTGCTGTTTTACTGCGCATAATACATAGATTTAGCCAAGCCCCGTACCCGCGTCGAGCCACAAAAAGCGCGCGAAAAATAATATTTAGGCATCCTGATTATAAGAGGCTAACCTGGCTTGAGCTTGCGATCCAATCGAAAACCAGCACCTGGTCAACGGTCAACTTAAAAAAAACTAGCTGACCTAGATAAGCTCAAAACATGAGCCTACGATATAGTCACGTGATACTGGTCAGCGGATTCCTTGTCTTGACAGGTGCCAGTTGACCATCTAAGAGGTACGCTGTAAACGGCCGCCAAGTTGGGCTTATTATTATTATTATTATTATTATTATTATTATTAATATTATTATTATTATTATTACAAAAAACCAACGACGGTCGATATGATTTCCCGCCAGAAAAACGCGGGTTGCGAAATGCAACGGTGCTACGCGATTTCCCGCCAAGGAAAATTGCCCGAACATTCCAGTCCCCAGAGGCTATCTTGCCTCCCCACCTCTACCCCGACAGTCTTTACGGGTGGGATTACGCTGACGTCATAACCAAAATTTCTTGCATCTATAGATTTCCCAAAAAGTCTTACCCATGGTGCTCCGCTGGCGGAGTTCGCGCGCCTGATCTCCGCTATGATGGTAACTTTAGAACCACTGGCACCTAAAAAAAGATACCTTTAGGGTCCTTTGGTCGAATCGAATGGAGCACTTTATGTCTGGTACACTTACGCTGGCCACCCTGTTCTCCGGCGACTTTTCTCAGCACCCTACCCCACCCCACCCCCTCACACACTGCCACCACCCTGGAGTTAGCTCCTGTTTCAGTTACGTTTCCCTCATGTCCGAAGAAGGTCAGGGAGGGGGGGTTTTGATATAAGGTGACTCCTTAATTAAAGAGAAAACGTCTTTCTTTCAGAGGTAAATATGCAGTTGTGAAGAGTTGCGTTGACAGGAAAACAAAGAAAGACTTAGCAGCAAAGTTGATTAAGTACGACCAAGAAACAGAAAAGAATGCAAAACAAGAGTTCGAGATTATGAAGACCATAAAACATGACAAATTATTGACTGCGATGGATGGATACATTGTTCAAAAATACATTGTCATCTTCATGGATAAGTGAGTATAATGAAGAAGAAAACCTCTTGGGATAAACAAGCGTGAAGGATAATTTGCGATCTCGTTAGCATATAGTGTGTTTGGTTTGTTTATCCAGTAGCTATATCACATTACGTTACCATTTAAAATCTTCCTTAATTACTTCATATGATATATTCCGTAAACTCGTTCGTTTTCCAAATAAACCTGATGAAGGCTGGTATTGGCCAGCCGAAATATCGTCAAAAAGTACATTTTCGCGTTGTTTTATCAGTCGTGCAATAGTCTGCGTATACTTGACTTTCATAAATATAATGAAGAGTTAACAGGATGTGTGGTTCTTGGCCGCAAACTTGGAGAGAGTTAGAGGTTATGGGGTTACCAGTTTCTTGTTTCAAATCCCACTTCCCATACTACTCTTTTTTCTTCTCCTGCCTGATATGAAGGAGACAAGTAAACCGAAGAATACACCATCAAATATTGCCCAGCTCCTTTTCCTGCTAATAAACCCGGATAAGATCCAGAGTTCTCTGTTCTGTTTTTGACTAGGGGCAAAGGCCTCGAAGCGTCACTGGGTTTTGAAAACTCAGTTTACGGCCTGGGTGGCTGATTTATGTCATAATCAACGAATGCGTTTTATGTTTATGTTTGGTATTTGCTAAAAGGCTCGAAAGCAAGGAAGTGCTTGACTTCTTGTCGGAGAAAACTACAGCTAGTGAGGAAGATGCATCTCGGGTTATCGCACAGCTCGTCGAAACGCTCTGCTACCTTCACAAACAGGATATCGTACACCTCGACATAAGGGTAAGGCGTAAATAGTACGTGCTTCATGCATGGGCGTAAATTAAAGGGCTTACCCAACCTAGTTCTGTGCCACTGTTTCATGTCTTGATTGGAACTTTAAAAGATATTCTATAGGCTCACTGGCTCAGTTGGTTGCGCAATGGACTACTGTGCGGGGAGGTGGTGGGTATAACTCCGGCCGGATCAACACTCAGGGTCTTAAAATAACTGACGAGAAAGTGCTGCCTTTGTGATGACATCTGCCAATGGTTTGTGATGACATCTGCAATAAGGGCGGTAAACCGAAGGCTCCGTATCACAACCCTTCGATGTGAAAAAAAACAAACATAAATAACTTACTTAAAATAACCCACACACTACTTGCAAAGAGTAGGGCATGCAGTTTCCATTGTTGTGGTCAGGATTCATGGGTCGGGTGAGTTGGGTGAGATCGCTAATGGACTGATTGCTGTAAAGCGCATTTGAATATGTCAATATAAAATGCACTATATATATTCATTACCATCACAGGAGGAGCGAGCAACTCCCATACTAAGCCTATGTCACAGCATTTTTACGGACAAATTTATTTTTGGACTGCCTTTGCTGCAAAACAACAAAGGTAGTTCCGGTTCGGTGACGCTATGACGTCAAGTTAGTTTCCTTTGATTGATCATCGGGCTCCTGCGGGAGTCTCATTCCCGGGAAATTCAATCTAAATATAAATCGGTTTTGGGAAACGTCGTGACAGGGAGCTTCGCGCCCCTACTCATGGTCTCCTGACCATCACTATCTGTCAAGGACAGGAATCGTGCTAAACAAGAATTCTTGCACTTTCACTGATATCAGCTCAATACGTTGGCAGGAATGTCCGGTTGGAAATACTAGTAATCACAAGTGATCGAAAGCCTCTGATTTTCAGAATACATTAAGTTTCGGCGTCTTTCAAGTGACGAAATGGACTTGAAATGAAAGTTGGAAAGATCACAGTTAGATGAACAACTTGAGAGCAAGCCTGAGAAAATCGAGGCTTGAACGTTGAACGGGATTCGAGCCCAGGACCGTGCGAATTGCGCTACACTGCTCGGCTATCAACTGAGCTATCAATCCTATTAGAGCTGGTTGACTTGCGGCTTTTGGTTTAAGTTTCATTTTCATACTCACTGGGTTATTCTCTAAATCTGAATTCTCCTCATTTTCATCTTTGATTATTGGAACAGCCCGCAAATATTCTCATTTCAAGAGAATTCAAGTTAACGCTGATCGATTATGGAAATGCCAGGAAGATAAAGGCTATTAACGGTCAATTGGTGGATTCAGTAGGAGTAACGGAGTTCACAGGTCAGAAACAAACAATATTAATCAAATAACAAGTCTCAAGAGTCAGTATTTAATCCTTGCTCCTACAACTTAAACAATCTGCTTTGCCTTTCAACAACGAAACCTTTCCATTGACTTACATTTATTCCTTTCATCTGAAATTTACTATCCCATGAACAAACACTTCATCCAGTTTAACTCGTTTCTTCTCCGGCGTTTTCAGTTGATTTCCAATAAAACTTGAAAACGAACATAAGGTTTAGTCAAAAGAAAACTGAACGACTTTACGTTAATAAAGAGAAGCAATGACGTTTTCGACCTATATTCCGTAAAATATAGTTTGCTCTCTATTCCAGCTCCGGAGGTTCTCAACTTTGAAATGACTCATTGGGGAGCAGACATGTGGAGCTTAGGAGTTCTCCTTTATATATTGTAAGTCCTCCACAAGATTGCTTTTCATTTGGATATTTGAAGCGAAATTAATTGATCGACAAAGGCCCCCTTTTCACTTATATCATAGCATTCCGGCCCTATTTATAAATGTTGCCGATGGAAAATATAAACTAAAGAAACTAAGCTGGTAAAGAGGGAATAAAAGCTTGAAACTCACCGAAATAGGGAAAATAGAGTATAGTCGTCTGCGCGGGCTTTGCATCAAAGGACAAAAATTCAAGGAGGAGGGGGGGAGGGGGGCATTGAGACTTTCGGATTGGCGGATTGGCCCTTTTTAGCTCTGGTTTTCGGTTTTCCCTGTTTGGTGTACGGTTAAAGTTACCCTGCGAACAGAGCCTTCCTTAAACCTTCTCCCCGAGAAGGTTGAGGAAGGCTCTGTTCAAGCGGTAGGTTGAGGTTCGGCATTCAACAACGTTACGCAGACGCAGACTCAAGTTCGTATGCTTCCCGCGTGACCAATGAATAAGTTCGGTAACGGTCTTAAAAACTTGGTTTTGGTGGCTTTGCCTTCGGCTTTCGCTTTTGATCAAAATGAAAGCGGTTTTTGTGCGGTTTTCCGGTTTGTTAAAGGGGCAGTGTCACGCTATTTTAGTCAAACTTCAAAAAACTAAAAGACGTCTTTGCGTCAATTAAGAACAAAAAAATTATGCTGTATTCTTTGTTGGTTGCACCCAAGGATGGAGAGGATGGAAATGGATTGTAACTTGAAAAAACTGGCCAGTTTGTTCAAGTTTGGAGACGATGTCTTCAGAAAGTCGCCAAAAATTAAATACGAATAGCTCTTTGTGCCACAAAGACATTAAATACATTTCATATCTCCTCAGTGGGTTATCAGGAATGTTGTACGTGTGTACTAAAGCGCTAATTTAGATTTTAACCCAGTTTTGACCTAAAAACTGCAAATTTAACATGACGGTGCCCCTCCTTAAAAACCCCAATGCTGCGGCCTCTTCAACGGCCGAGAGTAAGAGCGAGGTGCGCTTTCCATCAGCTTTGCGAACTCTTTTCCTTCAGGGCCTGCTAAACGCTTGCTATACAAGTTGCAGATCTATCATCCCGGGGGTTTCCTAATACAATTGTGCTTGAGCAGTCCAGCTGTCGGTGTTTATAGATGAATTCAATGACTAACTGGCTGACTGAACGACAACCTCGAACCCAGGGTCTCTCTCCTCATCGATGAAGAGACCCTGGGAACGAGGTTGACTGAACGACCGTCTGATCGATCGTTATATCGTTTTATATGATTGATTGATTTGCTAATCTGACATCAGGTTAAGCGCAAAGCTACCATTTACTGTAGAAGACGCTGAAGCTGATGAAGACATCGATGAAAAAATCGCCGCTAAGGTCAGAGCTGCGAATGTCATTATGAAGGCGACAGATTTTCGTAACGCCACCGAAGAAGCTGAAAAACTCATAAAGAGACTACTCGTCCGACAGCCTGAGTAAGACCATATCAGCGTTTCTTTTCTTTTTCTTCTTGTAATTTGTTGGTTAATCATAGAAGAGATGAAACAATTGGAAAGTTGGGCCTTTAAAAAATTTCCAGAAATTGCAACAAAATAAATATAACTTCTTAACATCCTGTAGAATAATGTATTTTCTTTTATTAAATCTTGCTTCTGCAATTCGCGTGAATTGACCAACAAAACCCTCGCCGGTTCGAGTGACCGACCGATAATAATGCGTGTTAATATTAAGGGGTGAACGATCTGTTTTCTTCCTTTGTCCAATTTTAGGAGACGACCAACAGCAGCAGCCTGTTTAGATGATCCTTGGCTCTCGGTAAGCCTGCACTAGTGACTCAATCTTTCCCTTTTCCTGTCGAGAGCATTACATTCCGCTTCACAAAGGGCCAGAATTCCCCCTTTGCCTTGTCTCGGAATCAAGTGTAGCCTACGTGTAGCCGTATCCTACCCCCCGAAGGAAATGCCCTATACCCTTCCTTCGGGGGATAGGGTACGGCTACACCTAGGCTAAATCAAGTGCAGAGATGCAAACCATACAGCCCCCCTAATTTATACCATAACATTCGTAAAACACACATGGGCCGTGCGTGGTCTTGCTAACTTGGTATTTGTTTATGTTCGCAGTCCGTTCATCTGACGCAAAAAAAGAAATCATCGGAAATCCCCACAGCCAAATTCAAGGCCTTGAACGAGAAATTAAAACAAGACGTAAGTCAGAAAAAAAAAAATTCTTTCTCCCGATTCTACCCTCTATGACTGGTGTGTAAGTTACTGCGATATTGCTTGTCTATTCTAGCGCACTGAGTTCGACCCCGGCCGGACCAACACCCATGCAGGGTCTTAAAATAATATACTAATTAACAATTAGACCCGTAGCCCTTGAGGGCCAAAGTTCTAATCGTTTTAGTATCACCCAGCTAGTCGGACAGAAAAGGCAATGATAAAGTTAGCAAATGCAAGTTAAAGAAATATTTAATCGGGAATTAAACGAAAGAAAGCGTCACGTACGCTTTTCGCTACTCGACGACTGTTATTAATAGTCCTCTAATAACGTAGCCAATCAAAATGCAGGATTTGCATCAGTCCACTAGTTGGGTGACACTAATACTTGTTAGTATATACCAAAACAGTGGATAGCGTTGAACTCATCGATTTACATCAATTTGCAGCATTTGCATACAATCTTTTTGTATGACAATAAATCTTTGTTTGACAATAACTTTATTCTGATTGGCCATTTTACACAGTGCTTGCAAAGCCGAAGAACTCGTGGCGTTCTAAAAATAGAAAGATATGCGCAAAGGTCATGTGACTCATAGAGCTTGTAACGGAGAGGCAACCTCCTACTCATGGGTTCCTGGCAATATATATTATTTTAATGAAACTCTAAGTGAGGTTTGAACGTCTTTCATACTCAGTAGTAGATTTAAAACTCAGTGTGCACAAAGTAACACATGAAATAAACCTAAAAGCATTCAAAAAAACCAATTTGGAGGTGGAGCATCTCCTTCCAAAGTGTATAATATGATGTCACAGATTAGTTTTGCTCGTGATAGTTTGGTTGATTAATTGAACTGTGTTGTTGTGTCAGCTTCATTAGAGGAACAGTGGACCCCCGATGACAAAATCCACTTTGTAGTTAGAGCAGGCATCCGCATGCAAAACCAATGCTTTAATCAGTGGACCACACCACCCCGAAGAATGATTTTAATATTAGTGTTACTCTTATTCTTATAGGAAGAAGACGAACTGGTGATTGCCTCTTGTGTTTTGCGGGATTTTAGCGCAGAAACGTACGAATCTCCTGATGAGGAAGAAGAAGAAGAAGAAGAAGAAGAAGAAGAAGGAGAAAAAGAAGAAGAAGTAGCATGAAACTAATCTTTTTTGGAATATACGTTCATAGGGGGGAATGGCACGATATACTCATTTTTATAAGAATGTCTAATTTTGGGCCTGAGACTGAACCTTGGGAGTTGAGCCTTAAGACGTAATATGTTCTTTAAGTTGTGTGGCAGGCTGCAATTTTTTGCACTTTTTTAACCGAGATGCCTTCAAAATGAGAGGTTAAATTAAGTTGACTGTTTATCCATTTTCGGCACAATTTGCTTTAAAGGGCCTCACTGGTTATCACGGCTATTAAATGCGATGCATAATCGTATGAATGTTAATGATGTCCGGCCATTCTGTGCCATGCTAAGTTCCACTCAACTAGTGTATCATGCAAATAGAGCGACTTTCATATGACCTTGAAAAATAAACGTAAAACAGGACGCAATCAAAAATGCATGCAAAACATTTGATTTGCTTATCGAACAAAAGCAAACAAGCGCGAGTTTTCGTTAGCTTCGCGAACGTGGATGCAAACGACGTCATCTTTTCATGGAATTTTCTGGAAAGTTTCGCTTTGACGTCACTTGAAATGCAGTAATGTGATTGGGCAATCGAACTGATTACTGCCCATATTAGGAGTTTCCTTGGCGGGAATATAGAGAACCCTTGTCTTAGGGTGCGTTCGATTGACCTTATATCGCAATAAGAATACCTGGAGTGATTTGTGGCGTTTTGCAACAACAAGGATAATAAATCTATGTTTAAAATAGCATTTTAGCAGATGTTTGACAATATTAATGTGAGTCTCCGCAAAAACGAAGTATTTCTAACTTCTATTCCATGTACATATTCCTATTCCGGAATACGGTCATTCGAACCCGCCCTTAAAATTAATCTTGCCAAACATTGGTCCGTGAAACAAATTGCGAACACTTTTTCAAGGTCATACGATCACACGAAAGTCGTTCTATAAGAAAACCACATTCTTAATAATCAGTTTTAAAACGTTCCCAAATATTTGAGTTAATTAGACAACAATTTCGAATTTCTTTCACCTTTATTTTAACTACAAAAACAAAAACAAAGGAGCAAATAAAGACGTTCTTAACTGACCGTGCTCTCCGCCTGGGTATGTTCTTAGTATGTTCTTAAAATTTTGGTTAATATCGGCCTGAACGTTCTTATAAGAAGGGTTCTTATTTTTTTAAAAAAAGTGTTGTCGTCACTTCCGTAAGTTAGAACACCTTAGAAAGCTAGGTGTTTAGTCCCGGGTGCAGTGTTGCTTAGCTTCTTTACCATAAATAGCTTTATGTTTAGACGCTCAATCAGTAAGGCGGCAATAAATAGACGAAAGACCTATTAATAACTAAGTTTAGTTAATAACTAAGTTATAAAACTATGAAGATCCTCAGTCTTATCTAAGTCTTTTTTTCTTTGGTCAATGCTTGCTCGACTGAATAAATGACAGTGATACCAGAGGTATCGAGAAAGTCACAAGAGAATCGAGAAAACCATTGTTTTGCACTTGTGTCGAGTATCTAAATCAAAGTTAATAGAGGAGACTGGTTTTGAAGCTCGGGAAACATCAAAGGAGCAAATAAAGATGCCAAGATTTAGGTTGGAAAGTCCACGACAGTACACAATGTCTTCTTTTGCGTTCATACACTATGCATGAATTACGTAACCAACACGTTTCTATTCTCTATTTTCGAATTCCCCATAATACACTTTGTTTGCCCTCCAAATTTTGCATAAACTATTGTTTTCAAATGCTCTTGGGGACACTGCATATTCCCAAGAGCATTTGAAAACAATGGTTTATGCAAAATTTGGGGGGCAAACAAAGTGTATTATGGGGAATCCGAAAATAGAGAATAGGCCATTTCCGAGTTCATGTCTACCTCCTCTTCAAAGCGAGTCTAAGTGCGAAGGTTTTGTGATGGTAATTAGTTCTACTTTACATGAGAATGACTACTAATTTTCATAACAAAAACTTCGCACTTAGCCTCGCTTTGAAGAGGAGCCAGGCAAGAACTCGGAAATGGCCTATTGGTTAGTTCCTCAGTAGGGAGTAAACAACTGTTGTGTTTTGTGCACGGTCAAAGCCAAAAAAGAGAAAAAAAAAATGAAACAAAGAAATTTGTCGGGTTTCATAACCATTCCCCTCTCTTAACTATGTCTAAATGGAACATTACCTTGGTGACCTTGGTCCAACGCAGCAGATGTTTGTATTACAAATTAAATGTATTCATCTGAAGGGCGGGTTATAGAAAGGGAGAAGTTATTCTCACACTTATGTGTTCAATTTAAGCAGTAGACAATTTCTGAGTTCACGTCTGCCTCCTCTTCAAAGCGAGTCTAAGTGCGAAGTTTTTGTTATGGTAATTAGTTCTACTTTCCATATGAATGAAAATTTATTTACATGAGAAAAACTTCGCACTTAGACTCGCTTTGAAGATGAGGCTATTGTCTCTTAAAGACAGCTGAGAAATTTCTATGTACATATTTATTTCATTAATCGGGTGCTTTCGCAGGAACACTTGAGCCTAAAAAATTGACGTGCTTCCAAGTGGGTGGCTTCGCAGCGCAGTTGGTAGAGCATTTCTGCGGCATCGCAGAGCTCACTGATAGGTTCTAATACCATTCAAACCACCTGAATTTTTCGGTTATCTATACTCTTAATTGTCCAGATAGAGCGGTTTTCAAATGAGTGTCGTAAAACCAAAAACCAAAGTAATTTCTTTGGCCAATCAAAAAGGACGGAGACAGTCTAGTAAACCAATCAAAACTCGAATTAATTACACGTAGCCGATACAAAGCGCGGGAAAACGTGCACGCGCGAGCCACGAATGGTTTTGGTTTCACTTGTGATTGGTTGAAAAAGTGGCCTAAGAACTTTGCATCAATCACTGAGTGAAGTAGATGGAAAACCAAAGTAATTCGCTAATAACTTTTGACACTCAATTGAAAACCGCTCTAAGAGCGAGGATCACTATTCGTATTACATTTTGTGGATAGTGTGCGAGGAACCATGATCTTCGTTCTCCGATCTTTCCCAACAATAAGGGCCCTCGGGAATGCCAATGCATTTCGAACTTAATGCAGCACATGTGTCGATAAATAAAGGTAGATTTAATGTGCATATTTTGGCTTTTTGTTGGTTCAGTGATGTCAGGAATGGGGACACCTCGTCCCCAGGATCTTCTCGGTCGCCCAGCTGAAGCTTTTGGAGCGTAGCCCATTTCCGAGTTGCTGTTTGCTTCGGTTTCAAAGAGAGTCCTGGTGCACAAACATTCAAATGGAAATGAGTGGTGTATTTTCATGCAAATGAAACTCATTATCATTTGATTGGTTTAGCACCGTGACTTGTTTTGAACCAGAGGCTAACAGCAACTCGGAAATGGCCTAATCTCTCGAGTGCGCATAGAAGGCTCGGCGCTTCGTAAATGTCGAAATCAAACCTGATCAATCAGATTTGCCACAAGACTATTTCGCATTTTTTCTCATTTTGTCGCAAAGGAGAAACGTCAGAAATGAAAAAACTTGCGTCCTGTTCTAAGACTGGGTAGCCCGTGGTAATCAGGTTAGTCAGTTAATAACTAACAAGATCCGACAAGCTCCTTTTGTCCGGTTTTTGAGGACGGTGCCAATTATTGTTATTGCGCATACCTTCTGCGCATCTAGAGATACTCGGATTTCCTATCGATGATGCTTACTAATACAGTGATATTTTTGCGCGGTTTAAAACTATCCGCAGAAAGTATATCTTAGTAAGTACTCTTGGTATCCAAAAAGAAAATTGGGCGTAAAACATGCATTTTTGAGAGATAATTAAGCTTCAATTTGCGGTGCGTGCCCTATAACTGAAACCAGAAAATGTAAGCTGGAAGGTCCAAATGTTCCAGTTGATTTCGACCACCGGGTCTATCTGTGCGATTTTGTGGAGAGAGAGTCGCGAAAAATTAATTTTACGTCATTCAGTAAGAGACTGGAAAACTCACGGTGAAGGTCTGGTTCGAGTTTGTTTAGTAAGACGATCTTAAGTGCTCAGCGGCCGGTTAACTACGGTGTGAAAGGTAGATAACCACTACATGACAAATACACCACGTATCTTCCGCGTGAAAATGGAGGAAACCCAACAGAAGTACAACATTTGGTAATATAATATTTGTTGATAAATTCGTTTGATACGTAGAGATTGAGGCAAAATAGATTAAAGTCTCTTTTAATTTTTAGCATGGTTTCCGATTTCTTTTATCCCAATATGGGAGGAGTGGAAAGCCATATCTATCAGCTCTCACAATGCCTTATCCAGCGCGGACACAAGGTGAATAATGGAATACCCTAAAATAATTATTGTTTAGATCGCCACTTTTCTCTAATTTTGCGAGTGCTCTCACCACTGCGCCATCCTGCCATCTCTGCATCCCATAAATAAAGTTACTATATTGTGTCTCTGTGTGTAAATAATAAAACCACCACCTTCATAGGACAAAATAATATCATTTTGTCCTATGAAGATGGTTTGCAACCAATTTCTAGAGACACTGGAAATAGTGGCGAAATGCACAAATGTCGTTTAGACGCAAGAAAGAAGATATATCAGAGATCAATATTGTTTTTGTCCACCAACACGGAGGCAAATTCATTGGTAATCTGTAACCAGCAAACCAGGAGCCCACGACTACCTGGGGTATCTAATGAAACAGTTCGGTAATCGAAGCCAATCGAACACCACTTGTTCGATTGTCGAACTCAATTGAACATGATCGAACTCACAATAAAATGTTGCCAATCGAACTCAGATGAACATTCGATTACCGAACTCTTGTTGAGTTGGATTGGATTTTTGTTCGATTAGGTACTGCGGGTGTAGTGGTGAACAACAGCCCCATATCCCTGTAACTGTGTTTGCACAGACTGATTTATTTTGAGATTGCATTTCCCGCAAATGAGACTCCGGCAGAAGCCCTGATGACCAATGACAAGGAACTAACTTCATGTCATAGCACCACCGAACCGGAACTGCCTTTATTTTTTTGCAGAAAACTTTAAGTCAAAAAATAGATTGGCTTGTAAAAATGCTGTGACATACAGTAGGCTTAGTATGGGAGTTGCTCACTCCTAGTCAAGCAACCAACACGTTGATTCATGAGAAAATATAGGCCCCTCCCCAGAAAAGGTTGAGAGTTGACAGAAGTCTGAGTTGATAAAGGTCTCTGGTACAAATGTCCTTGGTTTTTGGGGAGTAAGGATGGCCTAGTGGTAACGCTTGTGCCTCCCAGGGGATCGCATCCTAAGTTTGTACATAGGCTGAGCTTCAGGTGATCTCAATTTTGTCTCTGGTTACTCTGGTTTTCCTCCCTCAGCAAAATCAACTCCCAGCCTATTCTATCTGGCTGTGGTGCTGTGCTCCGAGGTCATACATAGGTCGTGTTCAGGGGCTGAGCGCCTAGCTGGCTGCACAGCTCCTTCGGTCTGACGTCGTTGAGCTGCGCTCTAAGCAATTCATTCTCTGACTGCGAGTAAGGGCGATTAGCAGGTCAGATATTGTCATGTGTGACATTCACTTGATTCTATCCAGGGTACAATACTTACTGTACTTTCCTGGAGGTAATTTTCTTTTCCCATCTAGATTATGCTTCCTTCTACGATTATTTCCTTCTTTTCAAGGTTGCTGAAGTGAATTATGATTTCATTGGTGTAGAGACTATTGTTTTTCAGTTTTCCCTCAGAATAACTCTTGGCTTAATCACCGCTACCATACCATTGTACATTAAAATAAACAATATTTGGTTGGACTGATAACTGGTCAGCTCAGGTTTCCCATTGAGGACAGCAGAAAAGAAAACAACAATATTATTGACTATTCCGATACCCTGAGAGTGTGGTGCTCAAATGCTCCCAAAACCTTGGATTTCCCTATGGTCTGCCAACTCTCACAAATTGACATGGGCAGTCTCACACCCCCAGGTTAAAGACTTGGATCTCTGGCCAGCCAGTGGCACTTAAGATAATTACAGACCAGTTTGTCACGTTTGATTGGAAAAGTTGAACTATAACAACTTGAAGTAATGAAACAAATGTATACATATTTGAAGTGCGGGTTATAGACGAAAAAGAGAGAAGTGGTCCTCGCGCTTATCTGGAGAATAAAATAATACTGAAGTGAATGAAGAGATCTTTCTCAAAAATATGGGAACCAAAGCCAAAACAAGACAGAAAACTATAAAGACAGTACTTCCACCACAATCTCTTAAGTTTGAGGAGAAAAACATTGGGAATTTGGCCATGCATACAATCTATGAGACTTCAGGCACTTCTTAAGTGTTTAGATTTTGTTGCTTGTCTTTAAAATAACAGAATATATACATCCTGTATCTCATGCCTTTAACACCAAAAAAGTCGGCTTCCTTGGGTATTGTTAACTTGCCAGGAAAAAGTATCAAACTTGTGTTCTGTCATTGGTACAACTATGACAACTTTAGCCTGTTCCAGTGGGTTTGGTCATTTTGCTTTTTTCTTAATGTGCTAATGTTTGTTACTTCATGAATTCTTGACTTATAAGCCGACAACCAAATCATGAAAATCATCAAAAAAACACTTTGGTTGTTGTAATTCTCAATCTTGTTGATCAGGTTTTCACTGAGAACAGTCAAATGGTGTTATGAGGTTTTGCTACCTTAGGTATTGAAAATTAATTTGCAGTTAATAAAATTCAGTGGGCTCCTCTGATTGACAACCAACTACATGTTCTAGAACAATACATGCCCTTGTTTCAATTACACTGGTTGATACATCACCAAGTCGTAACCTCGTCCATGCTTTCCTTTTATTTGTTGAAAAAGCCTTTTATTTATTTTTTTTGTTTTTTGCAGTGCTAGCTGCCTTGATTAACACCATAATTGTACTTTTACATAACAACTTCAAGTGAGAGCGTTTTCATTCTCAGGCTAAAATGTTGTCTGTAATCATATCTTAATGTGCCTTGGGCGGTAAAATTTAGCACATTTAACGTAAACCTAACCACTATATATCAATGACAATAACTTGTGTTTGTATCTAACCAACACAATCCTTTCTGAAAAAGTAATCTGTTTGAAGTCAGCAAACTGATAGGTAATTTTTTTACTGGGGTTTTTGTGTTTTCTTACTGTATGCAGTTACTGGTGTTACGCAGTGTCTGAGTAAGAATGCAAGTGAGTGTACATGTAATAGCCCATTTCCGAGTTGCTGCATGCCTCAGTTTCAAAGTGAGTCCTGGTGCACAACCATTCAAGTGGAAATGAGTTACATATTTTTATTCAAATCAAACTCATCTCCCTTTCAATAATTTAGCACCAAGACTCACTTCGAAACTGGGACTAACAGCAACTCTGGACTCATTTTGAAACTACTGGTGTAATAATTTGTTCATTATTATCTGATCTCAGGTAGTGGTAGTCACTCATTCTTATGGAAAGCGAAGTGGAGTTCGATATGTAACAAATTACCTGAAGGTACATGTACTTTGTATTCAAATTGCTTGAGAGGCTTGAAACTTGATTAGTAGACCATTTACCAGACCTTGTATGGGGTGTTTTGGTGCATTACTCCAAAACAGGCTTTTTGATATTCAATAACAGTTGATTAATTTCCCAGGCATGTAATTTTGGGACACGGTAGTTATGTTGAAAGGTCACTTTGATCAGAAAGTGTTTTTTTTTTTTCATCACTTGTTCTCAAGAGTGCATCTGTTCAACACATGTTTGTGCTTTTTTTTTTTTTGCAATTGTGTGCTGATGATTATGTTTGAAACTCAGTAGTAAGATCTCAAAGAGTTGTAGAAGGAGAAATGCAAATGCATTTTTTTAGCATGCAAAACACAATTTAATAGCCAGGTACAAGAGTTGGACTGGATCAACTAAGATCGCTTACCTTGGATCTAGTTAAAAAATGATAAGGCCTCGAGAAATCACCCTAGCCCTCATCTTTAAGCTAACCTTGGTGAAATCAGGGCAAACCTAGAATCATATGCCGTTAGATAGAGTAAAATCTATCAAGTGTCATGCCCAGGAGGCCATGGGTTGACCCAGCTGCATATTCACATATCACAAGCTATAACAGCGGTCACGCCAAAACGCAGACTGCAGGCTGTGCTGACTGTGCAGACAAGGGGTAAAATATGGCGTTACCATCACTGATGAGTAGCACAATCATGATGTACATTTGGGAAACCAGTATCTTGAACGAACACTTCAAGCCATATCTCCGCTGGTAAAAAGTGCTAGCCACTCACATTTCGCAGATATGCTTCTTACATATTAAGTAACATTTACTGTGTAGATTAGCGAAATCGGTCGCTTAAGTTTAGAATAAACAGATTCGGTTGTCCACTTTGGGGACAAAAAATGGCGCGTCACGCGTAACACGCAAACTAGTAAGACAAGCGCAAAAGGTTCTTCAGACGGCTTGTACTTTATTCCTCACAACGAAATCCACAATATATTTCACATAAACAATGTTGCAACCAGTAAATAAAAAAATTGTGGTTAATTTCTCACCAATGACTGAGAAAAGAGGGCGAAAAGCACAACAGTCTTGCGCGTCACGCTCCTAAAATCTTCAGTGCTGTTTTGCAATTTGCGTCTGTAACCCACGGATGTTTTATGGTTAGGCAGAATAAAATATGGTTCGAGAATGCTCATTTGTGGTAGTTGCTTTGGAGAAAGTTTTACCAAAAATTTCTCAGCACACGAGAAGCCAGAGCATTTTTTCTCAGTCTGAAACACTTTGTCCGCCATTACAATTTGCCTTAGGACCAAAGCACAGCTTCGCAAAATGTCCTCTGTATCTTGCTTGTCCGAGCTCACATTACAAAACCCAAAGAAAAACAGAATGCTCATCTCATGTACAAATTACACGCCGAAGCTCAGAAAGAAACAATTCAAATTGTGAAAGAACGAGACCTCTTTGTGAGTCTGAAACACTTCTTGACGTTCAGAGGTTGACAAAGCGAATTTAGAGCGTGAAAGAACCAAAAGTTTCCCCTTGCAGATCCGCCATTACGTTTCGAAACGTTCCCTCAGAGCAAGCTTTGCTACCAGGCCTTGACTTGTTTTTATCCAGTTAAACCGGTTTTTTCCGCACTTTAGCCCATTTTGCCCTGTTTTTTGGAATCCATGTGGAAAATTTCGCGGGAATTTCCCAACTGCGAATCAAGCGAAGCATACAATCAACTCTGAAATTAACATTTCTGTAATGTCAAAAGTTAAAAATGATAATATTTCAGGTTATTTAACAAAATTTTTTAGGGTAATCTAGGCAAAATGAGGAAATTACCATGCCTGCAAGGGGTCATGGGTAAATTTAAAATTGCTTATTTTTGATCCATCAGTACAAAAAAATTTCATTTTACATTAAGATATCAGCTTAAGAGGCTATTTGATTTTGTCAGGTTCCTTTTCATCCAATTTTATGACAGCATGAAAAATTTTGTAAAATTTCACTATGTTACACAAATGTACATCATGATTGTGCTACTCATCCACTATTATTGAGAGCTAACCGTAAACAGGCTAACCTGAATGTTATTTGGGCCTAATTAGGCTAACCAAATGTTCTTTAGGCCTAATTCATGCAGGCTAACTGAATTTTCATTTTACAGACGGTCTGCACAGTCTGCAGTCTGCGTTTTTCAGTGTCCCCTATAACAGGCACCTTTTGTGTAATGTAGTAACTATGCCAACCAGGTTTACTTGCTTCTTATGCTTTGTCTTGTTTAAACTTGTTGTTATAATTGCAGGTGTACTACTTACCATTTGGCACTTTTCATAATCAGTGCACATTACCGACTCTTTACACAACACTGCCCTTGATGAGATGCATTTTCCTGCGAGAAAAGATTACCATAGTTCATGGACATTCCGTAAGTTTAAAGAACATTTGCACCTTGTTTGAAGGTACAGTTTTTTTGTTGGCAATCCTATCTTGGGCCTCCTCATTTTGTATTTTTTTCTTTTTCGCAAGGCTTTTTCTACTTTTTGTCACGATGCCATTCTCCATGCTCGCACCATGGGACTCCACACAGTGTTTACTGACCATTCCCTGTTTGGCTTTGCTGATGCAAGTTCCATTATCACAAATAAATTTCTACAGTTTTCACTGGCAGACATTGATCATGTGATTTGTGTTTCTCATACAAGGTTTGAACCCTCTTTTACATTCTTTGAGTTACTGGAAAATCAAACAGATATAGCAATAAACTGCAGAATGTCCATCCACTTACGTATTTGCGGATGAATAGTGTGTATTGTTACAATAATTATTTCTTTGTTCTTTGAATTATGCTACTACATTGAAACACAATTAAGTGACCAGGTATTCTGCGGTTACTCCAGGTTATAATTTATGAAAAATTAAAATTCATTTTAATCACAATTTTTTTAATTCAAGCAAGGAGAACACAGTGTTGCGTGCTTCAATGAATCCTCAGATGGTTTCAGTCATTCCTAATGCTGTAGATGCAAACGTTTTCACTCCTGATACTTCAAAGAAAACTCTGGGTAAAAGTAAGTGTTATGTTTTTTGCTGTCATAGTTTGAAATAATGTTAAGTCGGATTGTCATTAAGTAACTAAATTATTTAATGTATTTTTTCAGCAAGTGGACTTCAATTGGATCCAGAATTCATGACATCAAAATAAAACCTAATAATTTAACGTGCAAGAAATATATATCAAACTGTAAATCATAATGTAACAGAATTCCATTCTGGGGTGAAGAACTATGGTAATGAACTAAAATACATTATAACTAATAATAATAATAATAATAATAATAATAATAATAATAATAATAACAATAACAACAATAACAACAACAACAACAACAACAACAATAACAATAACAATAATAATAATAATAATAAAATTATTACTAAGTTCTTATTTAAATTTTTAGTTTTGAAATTCACTTACTTTCAGCAGTCTTAATTAGCTGCTTCACCCATGGACTTCCAGGAGTGAGACTTGATAGATTTTACTCTGTCTAATGCCAAAATTAATGATTTTACTGTTCGTCAGTGAGGGGCGGTCAGGAGTCAATGGGTTAAATTTGGGGACCGTACGGCTCATTACGGGGAGGCGCGGTGGCCTCATGGTCAGTGTGCTCGACTCCGGATTGAGTGGTACGGGTTTGGGTCCTGGCCGGGGACATTGTGTTGTGTTCTTGGGCAAGACACTGTACTCTCATGGTGCCTCTCTCCACCCAGGTGTATAAATGGGTACCGGTGAAAATGCTGGGGGTAACCCTGCGATAGACTAGCATCCCATCCAGGGGGGAGTAGAAATACTGCTAGTTGCTTCATGCTACAGAAACCAGAGATAAGTGCCGGCCTGGTGGGCCTTCTAGGCTTGTAGTGGACTTTACCTTACAGCTCATTACACAATAAT
>NC_090887.1:4942393-4987393 GCF_036669925.1 Montipora capricornis
GTGCGTGGAGCAGTGCACGATTGGAAATACATTCCGTTTTAAAAAATATCATAGACTTCCTTGTCCTGTTGAAATTGTTGCATCAATGAACCAAGGCTGAAGCTTCCCCATGAAGTGGCTTTGGGTCCAGAATTTGGCAGAATAATAACCTTTTCCTCTCGGGCCGAAGTCACACAACGATGCTTGTCGCATTTGTTGAAAACCTGTTTTTCCGTTTATCCTGTAAGAATTTTCCTGAATCAGTGAACTACAGTGTAGTTTAATTTTTGAACTGATTTCCCACTTTGAACTGCCAGGCTTCGGTCTTGTGCTACCAGAGGTACTCTTTTTTCAGTCCTCGATCGTTGCCCTAAACTCACGTAGCATTCTCACAGATCTTGGAAACGAAATCCTCTGCCACCCTGGGTATTAGTTTAATATGTCACTGCTAGACAGATTAATGGGTTACAGTATTCAAACAGCTATGTGGGGAAACTGAAAGGCATGAGAAAAACTACAGACATGTGGCCACAGCAAACCGTTCGCTTAAAAACCTGACATCCTTGGGATATGATGCCCTTCTCTGTCAAAGAATTTTACAAAAAAAAAAGGTAGAGGGTTTTTGAGGCACCAGGCATCATAAACATAAACATAAAACCTGCAAAAAATGAGTGGAAGGCGGTGATGTGTTTTCACCATTACGCTAAATCAGCCCCTTCAGCTTGTTTTAATGCCAAACCAGAGAAAAAGATGACATCAGTGCCTTACTTGTTTATATTTCAGCCCTTGTGGTTGCGCTAGACAAAGCTGTTCAAGATGCGCGAAGCAACACAATTTTAGCACCCGAAGAAGCACATGCCAGAATAAAAACAATGTACACTTGGCAAAATGTGGCAAGACGCACAGAAATAGTAAGTATCTCATGAAAATTTTAGCGAGTTTTTAGGATGACAAACTGGTACAATGCTACCATTCCGTAACCTTAGATATAATTCCTGTAGACTTCCATGTATGAGCGTGTATGCGTGGGGTAAATTCGACCAACCATGTGCTCAAGTATGGTTACTGCAGCATACAAATATTATACTTCCCAATAATGTTCCCCAGCCCGTTACATGGCAACAAATTTTGTTGGTTTTCAAGTGAGACAAGGTGAAGCAAAGGTTTTTATTTATTTAATAGCAGCAATTGAGAACCTTCCAACAGCAATTGAGAACCTTCCATTTCAAGTTCTTACATCCAGAGATTGCCTCAAACCATTTTTGTTAAGAATTAATCTAGAGAAATCCCATAAATGTGTCTTTTTCTGAATTAATCAGTGGAAACAGAGACTATCCCTCATCTGTTTTTGAGCCGTTCTATTACACATTTGTTTTTGGAATGATGTCAAACAACTCGTTCTTCAAAAGGGCATTGCTTTGGCTCTTTGACGAGGCTGTCTAAAGTTCCGAGTTTCACAGCCATTGATCTTGTTCTTTTACGTGCGTGATATTATCCTTAACACAACAGGTAAATGAGTCCGTTTGCAACAATGTTTGGAGTTGTTGGCCAACAATGTTGGGCCCGTTTGCAAACGGACTGAACAGGTAACACCCGACAATGCTGGGAGTTGTTGGCCAACAATGTTGAGTCCGTTTGCAGCAATGTCCGGAGTTGTTGGTTAACAATGTTGTGTCCGTTTGCAGCGATGTTGGGAGTTGTTGGCCAACAATGTTGAGTCCGTTTGCAACAATGTTGGGAGTTGTTGGTTAACAATGTTGAGTCCGTTTGCAACAATGTTTGGAGTTGTTGGCCAACAATGTTGGGTCCGTTTGCAAACGGACTGAACAGGTAACACCCGACAATGCTGGGAGTTGTTGGCCAACAATGTTGAGTCCGTTTGCAACAATGTTGGGAGTTGTTGGTTAACAATGTTGAGTCCGTTTGCAGCAATGTCGGGAGTTGTTGGTCAACAATGTTGGGTCCGTTTGCAACAATGTTTGGAGTTGTTGGCCAACAATGTTGAGTCCGTTTGCAACAATGTTTGGAGTTGTTGGTTAACAATGTTGCGTCCGTTTGCAACAATGTTTGGAGTTGTTGGCCAACAATGTTGGGTCCGTTTGCAAACGGACTGAACAGGTAACACCCGACAATGCTGGGAGTTGTTGGCCAACAATGTTGAGTCCGTTTGCAGCAATGTCCGGAGTTGTTGGCTAACAATGTTGTGTCCGTTTGCAGCGATGTTGGGAGTTGTTGGCCAACAATGTTGAGTCCGTTTGCAACAATGTTGGGAGTTGTTGGTTAACAATGTTGAGTCCGTTTGCAACAATGTTTGGAGTTGTTGGCCAACAATGTTGGGTCCGTTTGCAAACGGACTGAACAGGTAACAGCCGACAATGCTGGGAGTTGTTGGCCAACAATGTTGAGTCCGTTTGCAACAATGTTGGGAGTTGTTGGCCAACAATGTTGGGTGCGTTTGCAACAATGTTGGGAGTTGTTGGTTAACAATGTTGAGTCCGTTTGCAGCAATGTCGGGAGTTGTTGGCCAACAATGTTGAGTCCGTTTGCAACAATGTTTGGAGTTGTTGGCCAACAATGTTGAGTCCGTTTGCAACAATGTTTGGAGTTGTTGGCCAACAATGTTGAGTCCGTTTGCAACAATGTTTGGAGTTGTTGGTTAACAATGTTGAGTCCGTTTGCAACAATGTTTGGAGTTGTTGGCCAACAATGTTGGGTCCGTTTGCAAACGGACTGAACAGGTAACACCCGACAATGCTGGGAGTTGTTGGCCAACAATGTTGAGTCCGTTTGCAGCAATGTCCGGAGTTGTTGGCTAACAATGTTGTGTCCGTTTGCAGCGATGTTGGGAGTTGTTGGCCAACAATGTTGAGTCCGTTTGCAACAATGTTGGGAGTTGTTGGTTAACAATGTTGAGTCCGTTTGCAACAATGTTTGGAGTTGTTGGCCAACAATGTTGGGTCCGTTTGCAAACGGACTGAACAGGTAACACCCGACAATGCTGGGAGTTGTTGGCCAACAATGTTGAGTCCGTTTGCAGCAATGTCCGGAGTTGTTGGTTAACAATGTTGTGTCCGTTTGCAGCGATGTTGGGAGTTGTTGGTCAACAATGTTGAGTCCGTTTGCAACAATGTTGGGAGTTGTTGGTTAACAATGTTGAGTCCGTTTGCAACAATGTTTGGAGTTGTTGGCCAACAATGTTGGGTCCGTTTGCAAACGGACTGAACAGGTAACACCCGACAATGCTGGGAGTTGTTGGCCAACAATGTTGAGTCCGTTTGCAACAATGTTGGGAGTTGTTGGTTAACAATGTTGAGTCCGTTTGCAGCAATGTCGGGAGTTGTTGGTCAACAATGTTGGGTCCGTTTGCAACAATGTTTGGAGTTGTTGGCCAACAATGTTGAGTCCGTTTGCAACAATGTTTGGAGTTGTTGGTTAACAATGTTGCGTCCGTTTGCAACAATGTTTGGAGTTGTTGGCCAACAATGTTGGGTCCGTTTGCAAACGGACTGAACAGGTAACACCCGACAATGCTGGGAGTTGTTGGCCAACAATGTTGAGTCCGTTTGCAGCAATGTCCGGAGTTGTTGGCTAACAATGTTGTGTCCGTTTGCAGCGATGTTGGGAGTTGTTGGCCAACAATGTTGAGTCCGTTTGCAACAATGTTGGGAGTTGTTGGTTAACAATGTTGAGTCCGTTTGCAACAATGTTTGTAGTTGTTGGCCAACAATGTTGGGTCCGTTTGCAAACGGACTGAACAGGTAACAGCCGACAATGCTGGGAGTTGTTGGCCAACAATGTTGAGTCCGTTTGCAACAATGTTGGGAGTTGTTGGCCAACAATGTTGGGTGCGTTTGCAACAATGTTGGGAGTTGTTGGTTAACAATGTTGAGTCCGTTTGCAGCAATGTCGGGAGTTGTTGGCCAACAATGTTGAGTCCGTTTGCAACAATGTTTGGAGTTGTTGGCCAACAATGTTGAGTCCGTTTGCAACAATGTTTGGAGTTGTTGGCCAACAATGTTGAGTCCGTTTGCAACAATGTTTGGAGTTGTTGGTTAACAATGTTGAGTCCGTTTGCAACAATGTTTGGAGTTGTTGGCCAACAATGTTGGGTCCGTTTGCAAACGGACTGAACAGGTAACACCCGACAATGCTGGGAGTTGTTGGCCAACAATGTTGAGTCCGTTTGCAACAATGTTGGGAGTTGTTGGCCAACAATGTTGGGTGCATTTGCAACAATGTTGGGAGTTGTTGGTTAACAATGTTGAGTCCGTTTGCAGCAATGTCGGGAGTTGTTGGCCAACAATGTTGGGTCCGTTTGCAGCAATGTTTGGAGTTGTTGGCCAACAATGTTGAGTCCGTTTGCAGCAATGTCCGGAGTTGTTGGTTAACAATGTTGTGTCCGTTTGCAGCGATGTTGGGAGTTGTTGGCCAACAATGTTGAGTCCGTTTGCAACAATGTTGGGAGTTGTTGGCCAACGATGTTGAGTCCGTTTGCAGCAATGTCCGGAGTTGTTGGTTAACAATGTTGTGTCCGTTTGCAGCGATGTTGGGAGTTGTTGGCCAACAATGTTGAGAGTTGTTGACCGACAATGTTGAGTCCATTTGCAAACGGACTGAACAGGTAACACCCGACAATGTTGGCAGTTGTTGCACGGCAATGTTGCGTCCGTTTGCACCGATCTTAAGATCGTGTTATTTGTCAGTGTATATTAAAACCACTGCCCCGAAAGGGAAGATAAAAGCCTGTGAAATGTTTCTTAGCAAGTGGTTACACGGAAATTTGGTTAGTATTAAACGCGTACGAGCTGATAACGGTCAATTTCCCATCGTAAAAAGATAAGAAGCTGACATTTTGAGTGTTTCTACATCTTCATCTACATGATCCAGCATTCGGCAAAGTCTCCATTGACTTTTGGCTGTTAATGAACTGTTCGTTAGTCCTTCGTCAGAGCGAATTGACGCTCTAACGAAGAGGCTAACGCTCTTTCAGCTCCCGCCAACGAGGAGCTTAGTTTTTTTAGAAACGTTCCGGTAAGGACTTGAAGGGAACAACAGTTAATAACTTTTTAAAGAAACTTTTAATTTTAATGAGTTATTGCGTGTTGTGAAATAAGCTTGGAATATCGATATTGTAAATAGTAAATATTTTTAGTTTTGGTTTTCTCTTTCATCTATTTTTTACATATACCTCTATTTTATTACATATACATTGTATATTTGATGCTGAAAAGCCCTTTTTCGGGACGCTCAATAAAAACTAATCCTTTCATTCAGTCCTGAAGGGCGGCTGTTTGTCGTCTTTGGCTATCAAGGGATTCTGGGTTTCTGGAATTTTTTCGCACTGAGTCAGGTCAGTTATCAAAACGTGGATTTTCACTTTTTCGCATTTTTTTTAGGTCTATGATGTAGTTGGGACTGTTCCTTGTGTGTCGTTTGATGAAAGACTAAAACGGTGATAACAATGTTACATTCACAGCTGTTGTTTAGATTCCCCAATATCAAGCACACACATGCTTATCATAACGCCTTTTGCCTGACATTTTTAGGTTGTATCAGTGTGGCCGCATAGCTGGAAAAATCTTCTGCGTTTTAGCTGTCATCGATCTGTTTCTACTATGGTTTCTTGATTGGCTTTTTCCGAGAAAGGTGAGTAAACACAACGATAAACAACAACACAACTTTAGTGTTCTTTTTGCTGTTTACAAGGTTTCCCATTAACAACTTTATCAATTTACAGTACTAATGGTTACTGACTGCCTTGAATGACAAAAAGGTGAAAGTGTCAGGGAGCCACATACAAATATTAAGTGTGAAAAAGTTGAAATTATATTTAATCTGATTTGCAAACAGTAGGAAAACAGCGAGAAACACCCTATCCAAGTGCATGGCTTCGGCTGGTCATCGCCTCATTTGCCTTTTGTGTTTGCATTATTTTCTTTAGTAACTACTGATTAAATGAAAGGTGTTACAATTGAACCCACTGGGAACTCGGAAAAATCCGAGCCCCAGATGGGATTCGAACCCACGACGAGACCCTCCATGATCTAGTACGGATGCTCTAACCACTGAGCTACTGGAGACTCTATGGTGAGCAAGGGTGAAATGTGGGTATTTGACTCGAGCTGCATCACGAAACCACAGAGTCAAATATCGACTGACAGCATAGCTCATAACTGCATCGCGCAGTCACATTGAGAGCATCATTGAACGATGCGGCGAACCAACCACCAAAGTGAGCGAATGTGAGAGAATGTTAGCTATAACTACCTGCTATAACTACCACTGGTTCGATCAATCGCTTGTGGTTGCAAGGAGAATTTGGTGCTTAGCGCGTTGATGGTGGGATGGTTTCCCTGATCTTGGCCTAGGCCTTGCACATAAATGCACTTGAATCGTGGGCATATACGCTACATTTATTTATGGAGAAGAATCATATAAAGTGAATTTTTCAAAATATCAACTTTTTCACGAAGGGAAAAACATGCTGCTGAAGCAACGATACCTTCTTTCTTCCATTCATGTTTACGACTTTGGTCGAAATGCCTTCGTAACAACAACAACAACAACAACAACAAATCACCGGAAGCAGGGAATTGAACAGATGGTCATTGGTATTGTGACTTGTCACGCAATCCATCAGTTAATTGGTTAACTTGAACCAGGTGGTGCAAATACGCAGATAACAGCGAAAATCGCACCTGGAACGCGATAATTGGAGGGTACAGTCGATATTTAACAAATATTTATGTAAATCTCATCGTTTTTATCATGTGGTTTCAATAAAAACGGTCATTTTTCAAGGTCCGCAGGCTCCGCGGTCCACAATTCCTCAACTTTAGTCTCAACCGTGTGGGCGGCACATTTCAAGTGAAAATGGCAAAATTATTTTCTTGTAATAGCCCTTTTCACGGTCAGGTTTTGTCATTTGCATTACAATATAATGTAGCATGTATGTGAGGCAATTTCGGGATATTTTGTAGTTTTAACCCCAAATTGCCTCGCATCACGTTAGATTACATTGTAATGCAAATGAGAAAAAACTAACCGTGAAAAGGGCTATTGGCGGACAGAGTTATGTTCAATAAACGCTTTACATGTCGCGTAGAATTTTCATAGAAGCCGGACGTCTGATTAAGGTTTCTTTTGCGATGTTTATTTGTCACATCTGATTCATGTTTCCTTTTTTTTTTTCAATTTTAGAACATTGACATTGCTCATACTTTCCACAAGCATCACCATCGGTGGAGATCCAATGATACTCGGCTACCGAATAAACAAGACAACGTCGCTGTCTCTGCCTCTAGAAAACGAACTACTGATTGCTCTTCAGTGACATAGATAGCTTCAAGATCTCAACTCGCGGTTGTAAATAAAAAATGCAAGCGTAAAATTCTGATCAGTCTGAAATGATAGAACGGGTGAGATATAATTAATTAATCTTTGTCTTGAAATTCACCTAATCAAATGCACGTTTTTGTTGATAAGTGCCCCAAAATGACCACCCCCCCCCCCCCCATCCCCACCTTTTTTCCTCAACGTAAGCATCATGTACCCAAAAAAATACAGGCAAATAATGTCACTATTGTTTCAAGATAACCCCAGCCTAAAACAACCCTTAACACGAACGCTTACTGTATTGATGTAAATCGTTTGCCTTGTAAAAATTCAATTGTTTCCCACAACCACTTTTCCCAGGTGGAAGAGTTGTTTAAAAGATTGGACATGCCTTTCTGTGCACGTCTAAGAATGGACCATATTATAGTTGCTAAATTATGTGTACCTGGTCTTGGAATGACCGTATTTTGATGCAAAATTCTGTGACTTGATTTTCTGATTCCTTCTCGGGTATAATTTGAAATTGGAAAAGTGATGTGTCTGGTAGGGTTATTATTAGGCCGAGGAGAAGGAGTCCATTTTGGTTACTGTTACGAACGCCTTGTTTGCCGATGATATTTTCTCACAGGTGGTGGTCTCTTCCCACTCGGGCGTTGAAGTCGCCGAGTAGCAGAAGTTTGTCTCTTGGAGGAACAGAGTAAATAGTGGGGCTGGGTTGATCATAGAACTGATTTTTCACGTTCCTATCTGCATCGAAAGAAGGAGCATAGGCAGATAGGACAGTAATGAAATTGTTCTGGGGTGGGGAAACGCGTGAGGCCATGAGTCGTTCGCTGATAGCGGAAGGAGCTAGTTGGTGCATGCGTACAAGGGTTGTTTTGATGGCAAAGGCAACTACATGGAGCCGATGCTCGCCTTCCTCTCTCACGTTCCAAAAGATGATGTACCCGGAGCCGACTTCCTCCATCCTTCCTTCACCTGAGAGGCGTGTTTCACTCAGGGCAGCAATGTGATGTTGAATCTCGCCAGTTCTTTGGTGACCAGTGCTGTTCGGCGTTCCGGTCTTTCGGGGAGGGGAGGGTTCTAACGTTCCAAGCACCAAAGCTCATGGGGACTCCAGGGTGACGAGGTTGAGTTTGTTTAGCACCAGTTTGATTCTGAGTTGTTCGACCGCGAAAGAGAGGTCACCGGTTGGATGCGGTTTTCCAACTTGGTTTATCAGGTAGCTTCCGATATTTAGCCCAGCTTTTATAGGGCTTTCCCCATGTGGGGTGGGCAGCGGGATTCCTAAATAGGCCCGCCCAAACACCAATGTAGGACCGGATTCCCAAGTAGCCATCAGTTCGTGGGAGGGCGGCCATCACACATTAGGGAGCTTAAGCAACGACAACGGCGACGGCAACGAGAACGTCACAAATTTGCATATTTAGTAGGCAAAAACAGTAGCTTTGCACGCCCTGCACGTGCGTTTTTCACTTTTGTCCATTTCTTTGCCGTCGTCAGCAAAACTACAACGTGAAATAGCCAAATTTGAGGTTTTATGGACAACGTCATTACTTGAGGATAAATTTTCATTTTCTGCCCTAAATTGAGCGCCGTTCCTACCAGCGTCATTTTTGAGGAACTACCACACCCCCGTCATGTTAAAAAAGTTGAAATAGTAACGAAGCGATTACAATAACGCGAATTTATATTTTGAGATGACGTTCTCGTTGCCGTCGCCGTTGTCGTTGCTTAAGCTCCCTATTGGCTGCCAACGTGCAGGATCCAGACTAAGAGCTTCCAGTTTCACCAAACGTTCTCCTGTCATCAATCACCCGTCGCCGCTGGACTTGCATAAGTTTCGGGTTGAGGAAACATTAGAAGAAAAAGCCGTTGGCGTGGATTAGTTTAAGATGGATCGAAGCTCGCCACGCAATGACCCACACACTTGGCTTTAGCAGTGTCCCCTGGGGCACATGGGGGATGAGACAGGCAGATTCGACTGGCGTAGCCCTCTTCCGCCAGAGTCAACCGTTATAATTAAGAGCAGCATGCTGTTCTACATCCGCTTGTTCTGTGTTGGGGTCTTGAGTCTTCTTGGTCCAGGTCAAACCAGCCGGTGGGACTGCATCCGAGGGTGTGCTAACACTTGCCCAAGGTCTCCACCCAAGCTAGTGAAGGGTACATAGTGTACATATTAACGACAGCAACAACTCGCCACATTTTACATTAGAACTAGACGCTCTGTGAGCGTAAACTGGGCTGCCTGTGCTACGTGTTACACAAAAACAGAAGGCACTGAGTCGGGTGGTATTGAACTGCAGCATGCCAGTTAATTTTTTCAAGTGGGGAGTTATGTAGACCGTTTGAGGGGTCACCCAGACGTCGTGCCAGCAGAGGCCCTTGGCTCACACGTTGAATTATTTTGCAATGTCTTGTGCCGTTTTGAGGTCTTTTACTTTTTTAAGCTTTGGTAATAAATTCAGTTCAAAGATAACAAAACTAGACTGCAATTAGGCTCTTTTGTTGAAAATGGCGCGCGGTCGAAATATAGGGGCTTGGCTATTAGTTCGATAGAAACTCGTTTCTTCTTTAAGTTAAATGGTCTGCAAAAAATACTAACTGCAAATTGCTGTGAAGGACGTTTTCCTGCAAGTTTTGCAGTTGCTCTATAAGCAAACGTTTATTCCACACACTAAGGAAGGACTAAACATGTTGTGTCCGTTTCATAATTCCTCCTCTTTTCAGTCTAAATTTATTTTGGCTATTAAGAGTAAAAGGCAAGCAAAAAAACAGAAGAACGAAAACAATATAGTTTTTATACAAAACTCTAAATTTCGAAATCTCAACGAAAGATTAATGACAATCGATCGTAAAAACACTAAAATTTCTGCAGTTTCTGACTTTTATGAATCAAGGGGAAGGTCATAATATTCTGTCAAACGGAAGAAAATGATCAAAAATGCAACCATAAGTTAAGCAATACAAATCCAATCTAGTTTTTCCTTCCATGAGGATTGCGGTATCCCTAAGATGAGAAAATGATTACAGCAAATTTTATGCACCAATTGAAGGCGGCACACCCGATCACTTGCTTTTATCAGGCGAAACACCCGCGATAAGAGCACTTGCAGAAATTCGCTTAAACATTTTCTTTCAAATATCCTCACGCGGTAGAATTTGTCACAAAATGGCTTAATTTAGCGAATTAGAGTTTCGCCAGCTAACTAAGCACACTCGCGGACGTCGCTCTTGGCTATATGCAGTGTCCCAAGAGCATTTGAAGACAATGGTTTAGAGCGGTTTTCAAATGAGTGTCGTAAAACCAAAACCAAAGTAATTACTTTGGCCAATCAAAAAGGACGGAGACAATCCAGTAAACCAATCAAAACTCGAAGTAATTACAAGTAGCCGACACAAAGCGAACGAAAATGTGTACGCACGAGCCACGATCGGTTCTGGTTTTACTTCTGATTGGTTGAAAAAATGGCGCGAAAACTTTGAACCAGTCACTGAGCGAAGTAATGCAAAACCACAGTAATTCAATAATTACTTTCGATACTTAATTGAAAACCGCTCTATGCAAAATTTGGGATGCAAACAAAGTGTATTATGGGGAATGTGAAAATAGTCAATAAAAGGAAAATCACGGAGAAAGAAGACGTTCAACGTTCGTCACAAAATTCGATGTAAAACAAATAGCACAAAGCACATTACCGCTTGATTGGAATTCAAAGTATTCACATATTCTTGTGACCTCATAATTCCGGCGGATCACTGCAGATCCTTGCCGCAGATTTGGCGCGCATTTCGGCTGATTTGGCGCGCATTTCGGCTGGTTTGGCGCGCATTTCGGCTGGTTTGGCGCGAACATCATCCAAGAAGAATGAGTTCAGCAAAAGGAGGTCTTCTGCGTGCCCGTAAGAAGGCCAGCTTATATGAACGATGTGACGACGTATACGTCCGAATCTAGAGTAGCTTTTTGATTCCTTTGGAACCAACTCACACACAATAAATTTCTGCCGAACTCAGTTCTGAGTTGCGGGGAGGTAGTCTTCGTGATCTCTTCAGGGGAATAGTTAAATACTACTCTTTGCGAAAACTTGCAAGGCTTACAGAAAGGTGTTTTCAAGACGTACCAGTGCTTTCCTTGAATCAGAGTAGGAGAAAAAAACAGACAAGTACTCCATTGCGTGGATATTGTCGGTTCGCGTGCCTTAACATGATTTGAAATGGTCGCGCTAATCCAAAGTCACGACAACAGTCACGGCACGACTGGATTTTGTTTCCTGTTGTGTGGCGCGATGACAATTAGCAGACAGCCGATTTGACCCCGGCTATACTGGACTAAAAAAAACCGTCACTCCGGTTTAATTGGCTTAAAAACTTCATGAGGCTCCTCGTGAAATGCCATCAAGTAAAAAAGATATATATTTTCGGGATTAAGCAATAAGGCATATCAAAGGTCTTATGCGCAACGGCCTGGTGTAATGATTTATGCGGCAAAATGCATAGGTCGCCTTACAGGCACAGAAATAACAGACCAGTTAAGTAAACAAAAAAGGAAAATTTTGAGTCACGCTTTGTCGCTCAATAACATTGATTCATAAGTTAAGGATATACAACCAAAGCATAATTATGAGACCGCATGGCAAGTAACAGAGTGGCGAAGCATTTAATTCTTTATTGCTCGATCATTTTTGCGTCTACTATGCAGGATTCATAAGAAAAGGTACAAAGGATGAAATACAAGCCAAAAGGCATAAATGAGCAAATGAATAAGTACCAAGAGGCTTAGATAAAAACAAATCTGTGCATTACCAAACGAAGTCATATTACATGACAAAACTATTATATTTTCATTAGTGGAATCCTCAGAATTGAACATGCAGTAGCAAATGTAGGTCTGTATCGACACCCAAAAATGTAGCCTTTGCACCACTCAAAACAAAACAAAAATATCTCTGACATTTTAATATGGATTTTAATTAATTAACTCTTATGCTACATACCCCACCAAACCGTAACAAGATATCAATACAAAGAAAGATCTCAGTGTAAGCCTTGCTTTGAATTCACTCAAAACTCTAAAGCTGGTTGCCAAAATTATGTTTCAAAGAGGCAGTTAGTCCGTTGTTATATTTCACAAGACTACAGTCTCTACACACCACGAAAAATTCAAATGAAATGGTCATTGAAACATGGGCTCTGTGAGCAGACTCACTCACATGCAGATTGTTCCAAGTGATTCTTTTAGTTGTGTTGTATGTCCAAAAGTATACCACTGAAATGCAGTTTTACTTTGAAAAATGTAGTTTTACATTTTGAAATGCTGTTTCATTACACATCGAGAGGTTTTCTTTAGGTACTTCTACTTCGGTTCTCCTCTCCTCAAAAACCAACATTTGACTTGATTTGTGTTAATTGTTAATTTGAGTTTACAGTGTCCCCAATTAGTGCTCCAGCGCTAGAACGACTAGGCACTTAAATAAAGTTCCTTTCCTTTTCCTTTGTCTTCGAAGAGCCTGTAATAAAGTTAAGTGTTCCTATGACACCATAATTTTTATGGTTATTTGGCGCTCACGGCGCTCACGCTCACGCTCACGGCAAGACTATTGCATAGCGTTTGTTCACGGTCTTCCTTGTTAAGGGGTCGTGCAGGTTGAGGTTAACTCAACTTGCCATACTGCACAATAGATTCAAATAGGCCTCAGTCTTTCTTTTTCATTGCTAGGAGCGCTATCTGGATCAGCCAGGAGCGTCGTAGAAACGTATTTTCTTTTTTTTCTTTTTTCTTTAATATGGAGTTATAATCCGAAATCCTGCAGGATTTAGAGAACGATTACCTTAGCGCCGACGCACTCATTCTGGCAGGTTACGGCTAAGCGTCCTTCTTTACTGATTGCAACTGAAGGTGATACAGAGCCGTGCCATTCCTTTTCATGGAGTATAATTTTCCGATAAAACACGCTATCTTTAGTGTACATTTCCACCGTCAGTCTGCTTCCATAAATCTGAACTCCCACGATAAAGATATATTCATCCGATGGATGAAAAGCCAAACTAAAAGGCCACTCATATTTCTCCCCGAAGACTGTGAACTGGTGCTCCTTTTCACCGTCCTTGTTGAATACAATGCAGACCATTTGAAAACGGTCCAGCACAAAGATCTGTCCACCAGGTCCAACAGCGATATCAGATGCATCCTGCAATATCCCATATCCAACGCCACGCTCATATCTTCCACTGACATCGTACACATCGACAACAGGTCGTATCCTTTCGTTTATTGATACCAGCACTTTGCCATTGCCGACTGTCAGTTTGCTAAGCAATTCTGCTACCCTCCGCACAGGAAACGTCGTGAGCAGCTCAGCTCTGTTGAAAACTTGAACTTCCGATCTAATCTCATCAAGTAGAACCAGGACGTAGATGTTGTTACTCTCATCAGTAGCTACAGCAAATAACTTTGCACGAGCGTCATCAGTTTGTACACGTGGATAAAACTTGTAAATAAATTTCCCACTGTTATCAAACACCTTGACAGTTTCGTAATTGTCTCCTATAATGAATTCTCCATCTGCGTTTGTTGCAATCCCTATGGCATTCTTCAGCTTGTGATCATCTTCGCTGTCCTCACCAAATGACCATCCAATAGAGCTCTCATGTTCGATGCCAAGTTTTTGTAAAACTTCCGCAACGCGTTCGTCGCTTCGTGGGTCGATTTTCTCATCTTCGACGTCAATAGTAGGATAGTAGCAAATACCTATATTTTCACGGGTCACTTGAAGAACATCGTTAATAGCGCGATTCACCTGCCAAACAGCAGAAATAATTTCTCTTCGACCTTCCCTTTTAAATCGACCCCTGATATTTAGTAGACCTTTCTGTAGCTCCACTTTAAAGTTGTTCTTAACATCTGGCAGAGAGTGGAGTTTCCGGAGACATTGTTTGCACTCTGGTAATGCGCCTTTCAGGGCACTCTTCACTGATAAAGACGACAACTTGCTCGTGGCTCCCAGGATTTCTGCCGCTGACTCTAGGATTGCCGCCATCATTCGATACCGAATAGCAGTAATGCGGTCAAGTGTAATCAGAGATTCATTGCTGAAGGCTTTGGTTGCCTCTTCGCGAGCCATTTTGAATCTCTCTTTTCCTTGAGAAAGCGCTCTTTTGGCTTCTCCTCCAAACACCGTCAGCTCCTTGTTTTTTATTCCAGCGGCGAGAACTACTGACTTAACTGGAGTGGATGAAGTCGACAAGTTCACTGTGTCTTGGAACTGCTCTTCGTCTATTCTCTGTCTTGCCCATGTTGCTGCATCAGACAATATACCCATTGCTTCGTACAGATAAGCAACTCCTGTTTCAAATGCATCCATTGCTGCAAATAGATCTTTTCTTGATAGAGCATCCAATTTTGACTTGACGTCTTGAATTTCTCTCGTGATTATGTCTCGAATTCTCTTATCCACTACATCCCCATCTTTGAACTTTTCGGCTGCCCAATCTCTAGCCTTGCTGGTCAATAAGCCGATTGTGACCTTAAGTAAGGATGTAACAATCGAAGACATGGCCTCCAGTAGAAGAAAACTAACAAGTTTAAAGACAACTGAACTTAGTTGGCTGAGTCAAGTTGTTACTGAAAAGGGAAGAGCAATACACAGCTTGGATTAGATTTCACGAGATGGATATAAACTTCTCTCTTGGCCGAATGCAAACCGTGTTGTTGATGTTTTGTTGGCGGGGACAACTGTTTTCTTTTGGGCGCTTCAGCTCAGAGGGATTAATTGACAACCGCATGCGACACACCCCTATCCTGTATCACCAGTGTTACACAATCTAAATGGGTAATACCCATATAATCTAAATTTAGATCAGTGGGTTCAAGCCATCTCAGATGATCATCCGAGTCATCCAACCATGCATGCACCGTATTTAGGTCTAAGCACCTATTTTGAATAGTGCTGATAAACTGTGTTTAAGTCTAAACGCCCATTCTAAGTAAGCACCCATCTTATATCGATTAGCTTTCAAATTAGCAATGGGTCTCTATTTAAATATTATATAAATTTGCCTTCATTCAGCAGCGTGCTTCGATGGTGTGGTGGTTATCGAGGATTCCTTATGCGTGGCTAACGGACTACGTTCAACCTTTTTGTCATTCATTTCCGTCGGATCATCTTAAACAAAAAATTTCCTTTTTTCCCTTATAGGGTAAACTTCATGTAATTGAAGTGAAAGAGGAAACGCATATTTAATGAGTTGCTTGGATGACTCGGATGATCATCTGAGCTGGCTTGCACCCTCTGATCTAAATTTAGATTATATGGGTATTACCCATTTAGATTGTGTAACACGGGTTCCTGTATTGTTGAGTACATCGATAAGTGAAAAGTTCCTTATTTAGCCGTAAATTAAAAACTTCGTTTGTCGTTTGTAATATACAAATTCCCTCAATTAGCCGTAGACGACAAACATAGCCGTTACTTTACGGCTAAGTAAAGGGCGTTGTATATTACAGACTCCAAATTTAGCCGTTAATTTACGGCTAACTAAAGGACCTTCAATATTACATCCGACAAACTTTGCCGTTAATTTACGGCTAAATAAGGTGCCTTGTATATTACAGACGACAAACTTAGCCGTTAATTTACGGCTAATAAAGGGGCCTTGTACATTACAGACGACAAACTTAGCCATTAATTTACAGCTAAATGGAATGTCTATTTTAAATTGGGAAATTGACCAACTATATAGTAGCTGCAGGTCGGGCTCCCACATGGCAATCTTGTAAAACAGTGCAGTTAAACAGTGCAGTTGTAATAAATCATTTCATTGTAATATATACTGAAGATTTTACCGTGTATAAATTAAATAAATAAATTTTCCCAATGGTCTTGATGGCACAAGTGTTACTAATATAGAAGCTCTCCTTGATTTTGAGTAGAGATAAAGACTAGGTAAGAGGTATTGTAGTAAACTAGCATTTAGCACGACACACAAGATGGCGTGTTTCAACCACTTTATTACCAAGGCATCATGGATAAAACCGCATCCAAATACTATTATATTACACTGCTTTTTCCCACAAATGAGATAGAAAACAAAACAGTACTGCGACATAAACAGGAATCTCAGCTACAAATTAAGTCGGTCCACTGGTTTCTTGATTCTAGACGATCGCCTTAAAACAACTGGCGATGACGTGCCTTCAGCCCCTTGGTCAAAACCAGGCTCAAATTTAACATCTGCAGCACTAACGTTTGGCTGGCATATATCATCAGAAACTGCATCACTACCTAGAACTGGGGGCGATTGCTGACATGACTCAGGAAGAAGTAGTTCAACATCACTAGTCTCATTTGGTTCTTTATTTTGAGCCCTAATTAAATGATCGGCATGCACAAATCTGGTCTTATATCCCGTCGTGACCAGATAATTTATAGGTCCACAAACCTTTACCACCCTTCCCAGGATCCACTTTTCACTATTGCCATTAACTTGCATGTTTCTTACTCGAACTGTGTCGTTTTCAGAAAATTGCTTCTCCCTGTGATTGTTTTAATCCTTACATTCTTTTTGCTTTTCCTGTTTGGTCTCTATCAATTGGGCTAAAGTCGGTTTTACCAAGCTTAGGCGGGTACGCAGACGACGTTTCATTAACAGCTCGGCTGGACTGATACCTGTGGTGCTGTGGGGGGTGTACGATATCTTGAAAGGAAATCACCTAGCCTGTGCTTTGGGCACCGAACCCTGTTGCCCTCTAAAACCTGCTTCACTTCACCATCACCATTAGATTGAGGATGGTATGGTGGAACTTGAGTACGTTTGACCCCGTTTTTGGTCATAAACTCGGAAAATTCGTTAGAAAAAAACTGATGTCCATTATCGGAAACCACTTCTTCTGGCAAGCCATGCTGGGCAAATACAAGACGTAGTTCATCCACGGTACGCTCTGTATTAGTTGACGACATGTGTTTTACCTCCAGCTATTTTGAATGGCTATCAACCACTACTGGGAAATGATCAGATCCCTGCTGACAAAAATCGAGGTGAATACGTTGGAAAGGGCGTGGCGGCCATTTCCACGGTATTAACGGAACACTAGGAGGAGAACTCCTTACGTTCTGGCAAACCGTGCATAATTTCACTGCTCTCTCAATTTCGTCATCCATTTTGTACCACCGTACACATGTGCGGGCAATAGCTTTCATTGCACAAATACCAGGATGCTCCCCATGAAATCCCTTTAAGATTTTCTCTCTGAGCACATATGGAATGATTACCCTAGAGCCCCATAGAACGTAGTTCTGTTCACAAGAAAGCTCCCACCTACGATTGTAATTGGGTTTGAGTTCTTCCTCACCACATTTTTCGGGCCATCCCGTCAGGACGAAATCTCGACTAAGTAACGGGTCCAACCGGGTGGCTTTCCCGATATCTTTGGCTGTTATTGGAAGTCCCCATCGATAGCACTTACACTGTATATTTCACTTTCCGCCCAAATCTTGGAGTCTCCATGGGGTAATTGGGAGAGCGCATCACAGTTACTATGTTGCTCCGACCATCTGTATTCAATACAATAATTATAAGCAGAGAGAACTATGGCCCATCGTTGCATGCGGGCAGCTGCGAACGTGGGAATTGCAGCCTTTGGGCCCAAAATAGCTAACAATGGCTGGTGATCGGTTATTAACGTGAACTTTCGTCCGTACAAAAACTGAAGAAATTTTTTCACTCCATACACAATCACAATAGACAGAGCTTCTCGTTCTATTTGTGCATAGTTTCTCTCGCTGGGGGTTAGGGTACGGGGGGCATAGGCTACTGGCCTCTCCCGCCCGTCATCCATAACATGACGTATTACAGCTCCTAGGCCATAACTTGATGCATCACAGGCCATCCGTAACTTCCTATTCAAGTCATAGTGAACTAACAGTGAATCACTCGTAGGACCTTCCTTACAGCCCTCGAAAGCTGTTTGACATTCCTTTGTCCAATCCCACGGAACATTATTTTGCAAAAGCTTATGCAACGGTGCTGTTGTGCCTACACCTGGCAGGAAAGAATGATAATATTGGACCATGCCCAGGGAAGACCTTAATTCACTTACGTTAACGTTCCGAGGAGCTGGTGCTTTCTTTACTGCATTTATTTTCTCTTCCACTGGTTGGAGACGTAGTGCGCTTATTTTTAGACCTAGGTAAACCACTTCAGGTTTTAAGAATTCGCATTTTGACAGTTTTAGGTGCAAATTGTGTAGCTGCAGCTTGTCCAAAACCTCTGCGAGTACTTTAAGATTCTCTTGCCAATCATTGCCTCCCACCAATATATCATCCTGCTTACACACACATTTCCCGATTCCCTGGATGATTTGGTCCATTTTGGCCTGAAATATTTTTGGGGATGATTTTACCCCATAGGGTAGTTTCTTGTAGTATTCTTGACTTTCTTCGTCAATATGCAGCTGTGCGTATGCGTGGGATAGGTCAAGGTTGCTAAATACCTTTGAACCAACAAGGGAAGCATACAGATCCTGAGTGGTGGGTAAATATATGGCTCGTCCTCCACAGCCTGATTGATAGTCGCTATTTAATCACCGCAGATTCTCACTGTGTTATCGGACTTCGGCACTACCACGATTGGGCTCGCCCAACTCGACTTGTCAGTTTTCTTGATCACCCCGTGTTTTTCAAGTTTGTCTAATTAGCTCCTTTTCTACTTGTTCCTTCAATGCATACGGAACTCGACAGGCTTTTACAAAAATTGGCTTTACATCCCCTTTCATAGTGATATGTGCCTCAAGCCCCGTCATGCCTGCATAACTGTCACTGAACAAATCATTATATTTTGACAGAAGAGCTTGTAGTTGACTCTCGGAACTGGCCTTGTTTTCACTGGGGACACTAAAAATCTCACCCTATGCCAATTTGATTTGACTCGGCCATTTTTTGCCACGTAGAGTAGGCTTTCCGCTGTAATTAACTACTACTACTGGTAGTGAATAGTGTTTGTTCTGATAAACAACATCACACTACATTTCACCTGACACATCAAGCCTTTCACCTGTGTATGTCCAAAGCACTACCTTTGATGCTGCTAAGGGTATGTCTGCAAACTTCTCTTGGTATAAACTGTGTGGCATCATGGAATAGTCTGCAGCAGTATCTACGACCATTTTACAACATTTCCCATTGATTACCATGTCTACCGAGTAACCTTGGGTATTGGGCCTGTTTGTGTCAAGTGAGTACAGGGAATATATTCCTAATTAATCTTCGCTACCTGATTCAGATCTGTGCAATTTGTGCACTACCCCTTTCTTGGTTTCATTTTTTGTTTCAACAAACAGACGCTAAATGACCAATCTTAGAACACCGACAACATTTTGCAGACTTAAATTTACATGACTGACCTGATTGTTTACCCCCACACCTAACCATTGTTCATTGTTCTTCATGCCCTTTGTTGTCAACTGGTTCACTTGCGAGCCCTCGCTTGTCGTAGGGTGTATCCGGAACTCCTGGGTGTTTCTCTCAGCCATCTCCATAGCTTTGGCAATCTTACAAGCCTTCTCGAACGTCAAATCCTCTGTGTTCAGCAATTTATTTTGTATCTTCGGGTTGCTGAGTCCACAGAGAAATCGGTCACGTAGAGCTCTATCCGAGAACTCACCAAAATTACTCTGAATGGCCAACATCTTCAACGCCAGCACATAATCCCCGATCGATTCTCCAGACTTTTGATTTCGGGTGCCAAAATGGAAACTCTGTGCAATTGCTAAGGGTTTTGGATTGTAATGTTTCTCCAAAGCACGTACAATCTCAGTGAACGGAGTATCTTTGGGCTTCACAGGTCCCAATAAATTACTTGAGTTGAATATACCTCCGCTCCCACCCCTGTGAAGAATATTGCACGTTTCCTCTCGGCCACCACTCCATTGACTTGAGTGCTGCCCTCTCCTGTTGTTTCCACGATGTTATTGGCCGTGAAGAACACTTATGTTGATTAATGAAAGATAAAAAATTCAGTTGTTTAAAAACTCATATAATTTTCACGAAATTAACCAAAAATATGTAAAAGACCGTTTAAAATAATTTACACACTTAATATCTGCTATGATGTAATAATTTGTAAGTGGACCAGTGTAAGTCTTTTTTCGAAACAGAGAAGTGATACAAGAACATTCATGGTTACTTGATCTCGGCTTGGATAACAATACAGCTAGAAAAGGCAATTTGCCTTCTGTTCCTGTTTCCATTGTAACTTTAATGTTGGGATTGCATTTCCCCATTTCTACTTGCGGTACTTGTAACCAACCTCATGTGCTACTTAAATTATACATTCATCTAGTTAGACCACATATTGAATTTGCCTGCCAGGTTTGGTCTCCACGTCAACAGTTTTTGATTAACACAATTGAAAGAGTCCAGCGAAGAGCTACAAAACTGATCATAACGGACAGGTCTTATGGAGAGAGGCTTAAGAAACTGAATCTTCTTTCCTTGGCCTCGAGGAGACTTTTATGGACTTGGTTTTCCTTTTTAAGTGCTTTTTGGGATCTGTCTTATTATCTTGTGACAGCTGACAGTTCTAAATACAATCTCAGACATCCTAATTAGCAGTTCAAAATTAGATATGCAAGGACTAATATTTGAATAGTTTCTTATTTCTTTAGAGTAACGAAATCATGGACATCTTTGCCTTTACATCTAAAAAAAGGTGAATCTTGAAAAGGATGGATTGCACAAGAGGGATATTTAGAGGGATATTTGCACAAGAGGGATATTTATACATTCTCTTAATTTATTTTTCTTACTAGTTTAATAATTAATTTTGTCTCCAGTTTATTATTGTACATAATTTCCACTTGTCTATGTATTTATGATTTTATCTGTTTAATTCTTACTTATTGTAACTTGAGGTAACCCTTCCGTGAGGGAAGTATTTCCTGTTGAGGGTTCCCCTATCAATACTTGTAGTTCGATTAAAAAAATAGCACAAACAGCGGTGATGAACATTGTATTCCAACGCATTTTTATAAAACGTGACGTTTCGTATGCTAGTCAACACACATTTTCAAAAGTGACCGTTACAATTTTTGAAAACTATATATATATCGTAAACATTAGGGGTCTGGAACCTAGACTTGTAGTCTTTTGTATTTCTAAACTTTAAAAGAATAAAGAATAAAGAATTTTCTTTGTATTTGGAGGCTTTTAGCTGGGGGTGAGATTTCAAATTTAGCGCTTCGAGCGTAAATGAGGTTCCGGTTGTGTCGCACCATTCTGCGCGACGTTACTCCTAGACTGAGTTTTGGGGAGTTGATTTCTCACTCTAAATTACTTGTGGACGAAATCCTGTGGTTTTTTCATTGCTAATATTTTCCTCTCACATTTTGAACCTTTATTCGGACTCCCGAAGGACACGCTTTTCCAATTTGTGGAATGGTTTTGAAGCCGTTTCGAAAACTCACAGCACGTGTTTTATCGTATCTAAAAACACTCGGCTACCGGCGCCGCTGCTCGTTGTTTAAATATTATATTTAACAAAGTAGTGTATGCATAATTAATTAGAGACCTGTGCGGAAGTGTTTCTTGTTTGATTGGCATGATTCAAACATCTGAATGGATCAACTCACTTACTTAAAGCAAAACTAGCTGACGCTTTCGCGGATATTGCTGATTTACTTTAGGCTTAATCGTAAAGTTCCTAGGTCCTGGTGATATCATATTTCTATTTTATCTCTTTCGCTTGCATTTTACTTAAGTAATATGAGACATCTATCAGAGAAGTACTAGCATAGCACTTAGCAACAGTTCATTCATTCAGTGGCAGTAAAAAATATTATAATGTTAAATAAACGTGTCAGATTGGCTGGCCTTCAATGTGTTGTCACGGTTTTCAGCAGTCGAAGGTATAGGTAAGTTTTTCATTATTATTATTATAAAAAATCTTTTTCCAGAGGAATCCTAGGTAAGTTCAGGGCCATGAAATTGTCGCTTTGACCAGTTAGGTAAGAAAAGATTCGATTTTTAATTAGAATTTGATGGTGATATCATTGCTCGTTGTTACGAATATTAGATTAACCGATACAAGATATAGTTAGAAATCAAAGGTTCTTAGTTATTTCAAAAGGGAAACCAGCACATACTTCAAAGACGTCTACCAATGGAAAATAAAGCGTTTGAAGCGATATTAAATTTGCACTTTTCTTGAGCACGCTTCGACATATTGATCTATAAAACTAAGGAAAGAGGACACAGACAATAAGACAATAATCTGAGTCCATGTCCTCATTTCTGAAATTGTTACTTCTCAATGCAAAACTCCAGGAATAAATAATCCCTTGAATAAATCAATTGCTTGGAGCGTAGATTATACTATAGGGATCACTGTCATCTTTTCTTTGACAATTTGGCCTGAATAAACTATTTTTTGAGGTCACGAAATCAGTAACGCTCATTTCAAGTTCATTATAGAAAAAAACGGGGAAGAAGTTAACAAGGCCACTGTAAAACATCACCTTTCGCTCTGTAGCGGTATTGATTGTAAAAATGTTATTGGTATTGTGTGATAATTTAACTCGTCGTTTCAGTATTTTAGTGTTTCCGTGAAACTGATGATTTATTCAGTCCATAGATCTAATTGTGCGCTTCTTCAATATTGAGTCTTCGAAAGTTTACTTTGGTCTAGACGCAATTTTGAGGGATCTACCAAAATCAGGAAACGTTCGCCAGCTTTTTTTAATTTTTCATACTTTCGTCGGTAATTTTAGTAGAAAAAGTCCATGTAATGAGATATTTAAAACTGTAAAAGTTTTTCGATTTAGATTCCTGAAATGGTTCAGGAATGATCTGGTTTCCCAGGAGAACTTGAAAAGACACGACTGCCTTATTTTAGTCCCGCAAAAGGACTACCAGAAAAGTCATGCCGTACGAGTTCAACCTTCTTTCGTAATTCAGTCTTACAGGTATGATTACCAGCGCAAAGGGGGCGATTTTCATTCCACTAAAAATTCAAAGAACATTTAGCGGCGATAAAACATATCTAGATATTCTTAAAAATACTAAGAAACACGAAATTTTGTTTCGTTTGCTCCACCAAAACTGAACTTTCTTGATTCTAATTTTAAACTGGAATTCTTGGTCAACATTTAACTATAAAAACTGCGATAGAACATATCTAAACATTCTTTACAATACCAAAAATTTGGTTGAAAACTTTGTTAAAAAACGACAACGTTTCGACGTTAGCTAAACGTCATTATCAAGTCAAAGTTAGTTGAAAATACTAAAAGAGCAATAGTTGATAAGGAGCCTGCAACTGCAGCGTGTGCTGTCAGCGGAAAACTGTATGGGTAGCCGCGCCTTCGTATTGTAGCTTCCCGCCATTTTGGTAGTCTATTTCCATCATGAAAGAAAGTCCCCCGTGTGTTTGAGCTTCGTCATGAAGATATCTGGTTTTTGGATGTAAACCGTGGGTTATTGTACCGCCAAAACGGTAAGCAATATTGCAGGAACATTTTGTAAACCTTTTATGGATAAACTCGTTGGTCACAGTTTTCACACTACGCGTATTTAGTTCATGTATGTTTTGTCACAAGATTGTTATCTCAGACTTAGAACAAGGAGCTCAAAAACACGTCTCTAAGAACAAGGAGTTCAGACCAAAGGCGTTTAGCGCGTACAACTGGGATTTGTATGCCAGAACCTGTCTGTGAATAAACAACGTTTAGATGCAACTCCTTACATAATGTGCGTAAGGCCAGTCACAATAGACGAGTTCACGCTCTTGATTGCATCATGGGTAATCAGGGCAACATGGCGGGAAATTTAAAAGTTTGTATGGAAATTCTAAGCAAAATATACTGTACGTGACTCTACTTTTATAGACGTTCGCCTTCATAAACCAAACAAATAAGTTCATGTTCACAACTGAGATGAACTAGACTTGGTATCCGTTCTTTGGAATTCCTAAATATTGCTTTTTTTTGTCACAATACGTTGTCTGTAATTGTTACGGACAGTATGGTGTTACCCGTGACATCGGGTCACGTGAGCAACACGTCTTGCGAATCAGGTGAGTTCCGGCGTAGTTCGTTCTTGTTCGAGTTGTTGTATGTACAGTGAGTAGTGCGTGTTTTGATATTAAATCGATGTGAAACCTCAAGATTTGAGCCTCTGAATCCAGCGAAACGCCCAATAGCGTTGCCTTCTCATACAGTAAATTTGTGCCTTTGGAATTACAGGAGATGTATGGCAAAAACTCTTTTTAATAAATTAATTTTTACAATAGTCATTCTCTCCAAATTTATTCTGCCGCACCTTTGAGCGCATATCTTCTGTTTTGGAAAATGAAAAACCCAAAATTGCATGTCATGGACACTTTTCATCGTTTTAAACTACCTTACAAAACCAGGGGCGGATCCAGCATTTTTTGAAAGTGGGGGCCGAACAAGAATACTAATCAGCGCGCGTTAGCGCGCCTCAGTAGCGCCTTAGGCGCTACTTTCTAGGGGGGTCTGGGGGCATGCCCCCCCAGAAAATTTTGAAAATTTGGGTAATCTTACATGCACTCTGGTGCAATCTGGAACGTAATGTATCAGGATTCCATATTGAATAAAATTATAAGTTATGGTTATAATGATGCATGGTTTTAGACTCTTCGCTTCAAAGTCACAATATATATATAATTATATATATAGGCATTAAGATTTTACGTTGTTACAGTCTCTGTAAGGCCCGATTTACACGGTACGACTTTGTCGCATGCGACAACGGTTTACGACAGGCCCACGACATGATTTACGATTGTTGTGTACGTCAGAAAAAATGTCGTAGCATTTTAAAACATGTTTTAAAACGCTGCGACAATCGTAAGTCATGTCGTAGGCCTGTCGTGAGCTTGTCCCATGCGACAAAATCGTATCGTGTAAATCGGCCCTAAGATAGGTTGACTGTAGACAAGTATTTCGCATCCAGTCTTCTTCTTCATTTCGAAAGGATAATATTAGCGCCTGTAAGTTGAAAGTTTATTCGCACAACTTTGGTCATACTATTAGCGAAAAATCACGCTTTAGCTAAAAAAATCAAAAGCTCCAACAGACTGCTTACAAAATGATAAAATTATTGTATATTTTGACAAAAAAAAAATCTCCGACGAACTGAAAGGGGGGGCCGCGGCCGCCTCGGCCCCCCCCTAAATCCGCCCCTGAAAACACTGAATGTCTGTCCATCTTGCCTTGATTACCCATGATGCACTCAAGAGCGTGAAGTCGTCTATCACAATCGTTTGCGTTTGATCATCCGTGGTTGCAATGTCCTTTTCGAAGAAAGAAGCAAGTTCCGAAGGTTCAGAAGCCGATGTGGCATCGAAACACGTGGAAGAGAACGTTCTCGAAACTGATGTTGGATGGAAACGATGTTTGAAAGAAAAGGGATACTTGTACCAGCTAGACCAGAAGAAAAGCAGTCTGACAGCGAAGAAATGTTAACTGGTTAAGCGAATACGAAATACTAAGGCGAGGTCAGTCCACTAATTTAGTAGAGTTTAAGTAAGACCTTAGTAAGACTCACGTTATCCATTCCGAATTTCAAGAGATAGTCGATGATATTAAGTTGTTTATGAAGAGTGGTGATGACCTAGGAGGTATCGAACGGACTATCGAGCAAGTTGAAAGAGAATGGTCGAGTTTCATAGTGGACATTAGAGCAGAAATCAAGTAATTGGAATTTCTCGACCAAAATGTGAATGACTCGTGCTCTGAATCATGTAAGAAGTCAAGTCGTGTTTCCAGGAAATTAAGGTGTTAATTCAAAATTGACCGCGATTATTGTTGTTAAAGAAGATAAGTTACATCTACGAAAGGAAGAAGCTACCTTAAAGGCCAAACTGGCCTTTGCCGAAGAAGAAGGGAGGCTTAGATTAGGGCAAACAAAGACTGAGTTGCTCAAGTTTGAGGAGGAACGAAAATTAGAGGAGCTAAGGATTAAGAGTGAACTTGCACAAAATCAGGCAAAAGTGAGTGTTTGTATGACAGCAGAAAAGGAAGAAATGTTAGAATATGATCAGGATCTAGACTTGGTTCCTCCACCTGACAAGGGTAAAGACATGGAGAAGTTCCTTAGCTCTTCCCCTGTAACATGTAGTGGTGATATTTCTCCGAGTCAGCAAGGTCCTATATACTCTTCAACCCAACTGAATGGGGCCCAACCTGCATATAGTCTGCCTTCTGTTGACCAAGTAGTTCAACATTCACATAGCCCACATGCCACACCTTTCTTCCCACATTCAGTAATTTTGGAAAAATGTATGGACAAATTGGCAGAAACAAGTAACAAGCTGGTAACAGCTACTATTGAGCAAAGTCTAGTTAACAGACAACTAGCGATTTTAGGTCAATTACCTAACATTTCAATCCTGTTTTCACTAGAGACCCACTGGAGTATCCCACCTGGAACAGTTCTTTCAGTGCCCTCATTTATTCCAAGCCTATGGATGCACAGACGAAATTAAACTTCCTTAATCAGTACATTGCAGGAAAACCTAAGCAAGTTATCGATCAGTATATGTTAATTGGTACTGAAGAAGCCTATCATTCCGCAAAGTCAATGTTGTAAGAACGATATGGCAACTGCAATGTTGTCGGATCAGCTTTCATACACAAGCTTGAAAACTGGCCGCAAATTGGTGATAGAGATGCTGAGCCCCTAAGAGATCTGCCTGATTTCCTGCAAAAGATCAATGCTGCTAGGGAAACTACTTTCCCTACTTCTTTTGGTATCTTGGACTTTGCTAAAGAGAATGTCAAGATCCCTGAGCAAGCTACCATTTCAAATTCAAAATAAGTGGAGAGGGATTGTACAGCAGTGTAGAGTGACTAACGGAAAAGAGGCTTATCCCACATTTTCAGAGTTTGCTGCATATGTAAGTGAATGTGGAGAAAAAGCAAATATTCCTGATCTTGAAGAGCTATCCAGACTTAAGGACATGAAGAAACCTAAAGCTCCCATTAGAAAACTAAGTAAGAATGGAGAGGCTATCTCCTTTGAAACACAAGTGTCTGACCAGATGAGGAACTCGAACACTAAGGGTAGTGCAGGGAAAGAAGGTTCCAGCACAAGTTCTCAGAGAGCAAGCAGGGAGGAAAGACCTAACATATGTCTGTTTTGCAGAGGGCAGCACTATCTAGATGAACGAACGTAAGACATTTGCAGAAAGGCCCCACGTTATCAAAGTTTGTAGTAAAGCTTTTGGTGCCCTTTACAAGATAAATAAGATCCAAAAATTTCCTACCGAGGAGATAACAAAAACTCTCATCCACGCCTTTGTCTCATTTCACTTAGATTACTGCAACTCCTTACTGTATGGAATACCTCAGTACCAGATGAATCGTCTTCAAAGAGTACTCAACGCTGCTGCTCGCGTCACTTGCCGTCAACCTCGTTTTTCTCATGTGTCTACTGCTTTGTTCCGTCTCCACTGGCTACCTATCAAATACCGCATCTTGTATAAAATCGCTCTACTCACCTTTAAGGTTTTGAAAGGGATGGCTCCATCTTACTTATCAGACTTACTTGTTGTACAGACTAAGAGTCACTATTCACTCAGAAGAAACAGCCAGCTATTACTCAACCCCTTATCCACCAAATGTAAGACCTTTGGAGATCGTGCCTTCTCAGCAGCTGCCCCTAAGGTCTGGAACACCTTACCAGAGGACATTAAGAACTGTGAAAAACTCGAACAATTCACGAAAAGTCCGAAAACTTTTTTTTTTAGTCTAGCCGTCGATTCCTTCTCAGAACATCTAAACTCCATTGACCAACATATCCAGTTCACTTCGGAACAAGAAAAGGATGGCAGGATTCCTTTCCTTGATACCTGTGTGAGTATTAACCAAGATGGTTCTACCAAGATCTCCGTGTACCGCAAACCTACGCACACGGACCAGTACCTAAACTTCCAATCAAACCATCATCTACAACACAAAAGAGCTGTGGTTAACACCCTGATGTTGAGAGCTCAGACCTTCAAGTGGTTACGGAAAACGATGACAGAACTAGAGAAACACAGCACGTCAAGGAAGCTCTAAAAATGAATAACTATCCAGAATGCAGGGGTTTCAATAAGCACCGACGGCCGACGAAAAGCGTCGGCTGCATCGCTCAGAGAAGTCGGCTACTTTTTATCCTACAATGAATTAATTGAAGGATTCCGCCAAACCTGAAGTAAAATTAATTTTTGATCGACTTGAATGTACCTTTTTTAACCTCAATTTCAAAATAATTATCAGATTTGATATTGCCATCTTTGAGCTACAGGGCACGGCTATAACTTTTTCCCGCATTTTTGCCTAGACCAACCGTCACATTTTTTACGTAATTCAATTACGTTTAGTTACGTCCCCAAACATATCAAGACGTTTAATGTAAAACAGGTCGTTATTGAGTAATCGTTGCATCAAGACTTGTTTTCCAAAAACAGTAAATTTTTCGTTAGTTTCATTGGTTAAGCCTTCTCGTTTGTTCAGATTAAAATGACATATTCTTATTGTTCGACAGAACTGATTTCTCATGTTGAGAAATGTTGAAATTCGCGCGTAAGAGGTTTGCCGTTCCCGGCAGCTTGAAATTGGTAGTAATGATGACATGAAGTTGTCGAAACATCATAATTATAACGTTAAAAATCGTTAATTTTCCTTTTGAAATGGTTTTCCAAATCTTTCTTCGCTGGAAATTATCAAAAGAATGCGCTTAATTGCACACTCAGTGTCTCTGTTGATTAGAAATCTTCCTTCATCTTCAGTGCTGGAAATCACATTTCAGAGCTTCCAGATTTCACAATCGTCTGGGGGAGCATGCCCCCAGACCCCCCTAGACGAAGGGGCCATACGGCCCCGTCTTGATACAGTCGGCTACTAGACTCAAACCAGCTGCCTACTTCAAATTTTATTGAAACCCCTGAGAATGGATGCTAACAATACCACATCCAAAATCTACAACAGAAAATACCGAAGAGCCTCAAAACGAGTAGAAAATCTATGCATCAGCGCCATACATCAAAGGAATCTCGGAACGCCTGCAAAGAGCTTTCAAGTCACACGAGGTTACACTTATTCATAAACCCGTCAATTCTCTAAGATCACAATTGGTACGTGTCAAGGACACAACTGTCAATCTCAAGAAATGCGGTACTGTGTACCAGATCCATTGTGAGAAGTGTAACAAGGAGTACGTTGGCGAAACGGCCCGCTCTCTGGAAATCAGAGTAAAAGAACACCAATCAAGAAGTTCATCAGCTATTCACGAGCATTGTCGCCTGGAGGGCCACTCGGTGGACCCAAATAAGACAAAAGTACTATCATCCGAAGTTAACACCTTCAAACGCAGGATAAAAGAAGCTATTCAAATTAAACTGACGAAACCGGCGTTAAACAGAGACAATGGTTACGAATTAGCAGCCATCTATGACACAATTCTAACCCCCAAGAGGCGTTAAAAACCTTTTTAAAATTCATCTTTTTAACATTCACATCATTGACTGATGAAGTCCGGTTGAAAAACGGACGAAATATTTCATGAGTTTTAACTGTTAGCTCCGAGTTTGTAAAATTTTTTTTAACTTTTATTATGCTTCCGGAGCAGGAAACAAATGTTTTTGATTGTAGCTTATAATTGTTCATAATTTTAAATTTATTTCTTTTTATTTTCACTTTTAGTTCACTCCATTTAAAGGATATCAGATCCTCTATATAGTATTCACACATATATATTTTCTATTAATTGTATATATAAATGTTATTTTTTGGCGCTCTTGAATATTATATCGTATGAGCGCTATATAAATTATTATTATTATCATTATGATTATTATTATTATTATTACAAGGAAAAAAAGGACTTCTTTTTTAAGAAACTCCTTTGTCTTGGATGTGCCTCCAGTAATCAACATCACGTAGCTGCGTGTCAGAACAGACTCAAGTTCCGCACATGCTCTGGCAATCATCCCACATGTCTTCATCTTCCGTAACCTGCAGAAAGTGTTACTAACTGTGTAAACGTTTGTTCGACCCCTGAGCAGGAAGGTGGCTCAGACCATGCTCTGATTGTGCCAGAATGGGTCAGACATATTGACCAACCTTGTAAATAAGTTTTACAATATGCAGTATTGGACGATCAGTCCAATGTAAGCTTTGTATCGCAACGTCTCTGTGAAGAACTAGCCTTGAGTGGCCCCCCAACTGACTTGCTGTTGACAACATTTCAGGTGAGAAATGTTCATGTGACAAGCAAATGTTCATGTGACAAGCAAGTATTTGTGGACTTGAAATCTTGGATTTGAAGCGAGAACATGCTATGCTGTTCCAAAGAAATGTCATCCCTGCAAAACGTTCGCAGATTCCGAAGGGAAGGGTAGCACAGAAATGGAAAAATCTTTCTGCTATTGCTGATCTCTTTGTTGATTGGAAATAATTGTCCCAGGATTGTCAGGCCAAGAGAAATTCTGATTGGAGAGGAAGACGACCCCTATGGACAAAGATCATTAATAGGATGGGGCATAATTGGCAAGGTGTGCACGTCTGTAAGTGAGAATGAAGACAAGGAAGGATTATGTAACAAAGTGGTAGTGAACAACGCTCATGAACATTTTGCTTTCACAACAAAGGTGAAAGAAATGATCAACCCTTAGAAGATTCTGAACATTCTTGAGTCTGACTTCGAGATATGCCCAGGTTTGACCCTAATTAGATGCACGCGGATGTCAATAAGCGTCACGAAGTGTCCCCTTGCTCTTCTAGCCAACTTCAACATCACTTGTGTCTCAGAATTCAGACAATTTATGTCACACAGTGTCCCCCAAATGCTGCTCTTTAAGTGAAGCTTAACTGCTGCATTTACCCAAAGCTAAAAATAACGCTAACCTTTACCCTTACCTTATTGTTGAAAATAGGTGGCAAATGCTTAGACTTAAAGGGACACTTTGTGTTGGATGTCAAAATTGGGCGTTCATCTAATTAGGGTCAAACCTGGACATAAGTGGCATCCTGAAGAGAACAAATGGTCATTATGAAATGCCTCTTCCTCGTAAGTCTGAAGGACTGTCTCTGCCTTTCAATCGTGACTTAGCTATCAATAGATGGTACCAGCTTCTAGCAAGATTTAAAAAAAAAAAATCAAGTTCTTTGAAGATTATCGGTCATTCATGGAGGACATGATCGCTTCTTGTGCTGAGAGAGTGCCTGAGGATCGACTTGAAGTTCAGGATGGAATGATTAACTATGTGCCACACACCGGTGTTTACTATCCTCGAAAACCTAATCAAATAAAGGTAGTTTTTGATTGTTCCGCTCAGTTCGAGGGAGTGTCCCTAAATGACTATCTGTTGCAAGGACCGGACTTAACCAATGGTCTTCTGGGAATCCTGTGCAGATTCAGACAAGAAGAAGTAGCCTTTATTACAGACATCAAGAGTATGTTCCACCAATTCATGGTATCAGAGAAGCACCGAGATCTCGTACGTTTTCTTTGGTGGAAGGATGGAGATCCCACTAACGAAGTGAGAGTACAGAATGAAGGTGCACCTTTGTGCGGCAGGGAGCTCTCCAGGCTGCACAAATTTCGGACTCAAGAGAGCAGCCGACGATGGAAAGGAAGAATTTGGTGAAGAAGCAGCTGAGTTCATACGAAGAGACCTTTATGTTGATGATGGACTCAAATCCGTCCATAGTGTACAGCAGGCCGTTGCTTTGATTAAGGCGAGTCAGGGTATTTGTGCTAAGGCTGGAGTGAGATTGCACAAGGTATCATCACACAAGAGGGAAGTTCTAGAGATGATCCCAGCTGAAGACCGTGCCAAGGGATTGAAAGAGTTAAATCTGAAAGTTGACCCCGGCCTCTGGAGACCGCATTAGGAGTGGTATATGGTGTATAGAGAATGACAGCTTTCACTTTCGCATTGAATTGCGCGATCATCCCTTCACACGACGTGGTGTCTTATCGACAGTGTCTTCAATTTATGATCCCAGTGGATATGTCTCACCAATAACTTTGAAGGCTAAACAAATCCTCCAGCAAATGTGTCGGGAGAAGCTTGACTGGGATAGCCCAATTCCAGAGGGTCTGCTTAGTCAGTGGGAGAAATGGCGTCATGATGTTCTCAATCTGGATAAGCTGCTAATTAAGCGCTGTTTCAAACCGGAGAACTTTGGTCAAGTCATGGAAGCTGAACTGCATCACTTTTCTGATGCAAATGTTGAGGCTTACTGAGAGTGTTCGTACGTGTGTCTTGTCGATGTCGAAGTCATGTGCGTTGTTCATTGGTTATTGGCAAATTCCGAGTGGCCCCGTTAAAGCAAATCACCGTGCCCAGACTTGAGCTAGCTACAGCCGTTATTTCAGCAAGGACGAGTGCCTTCCTTCGTCAAGAGTTATCCTACGTAAACATCAAAGAGTCTTTATTATACAGACAGTAAAATTGTGCTTGGCAACGTTAGCAACGAAGCCAAAAAGTTTCAGGTGTTTGTGGCAAATCGTGTTCAGCAGATCCGAGTTCTCACCGACCCGGGTTCTGTTCTGGTTCTACGTAAACACAGAAGTCAACCAGGGAGATCATTCTTCACGTGGTCTTACAGCAGCACAGCTTTTGCAAGGAAGTACGTGGCTACTTGGACCCGATTTCCTTTGGAAAAATGGAGCATTTCAGCCAGAGAGAACGGAAGAAATTGAACCAGATCCAGGTGACCCGGAAGTGAATTGCTTTCAAGTCCCTTGAAGGTCAAACAGCTACCCAGCCATCTGCACCACTTGAGTCGAACCGCTTGTGCCGCATATGTAATTTCCAGTCTATGTTAAGAGTTGTAGTGCTGTGTCTACGATTCAACAGTATACTGGTAAACAAAGAAGTAGCACTGAAAGGAAAGGTGAGTGGTCAAAGAGCTAAACCATTAACGAGAATCTCAATCACACTAGAAGAGCTACAGGCTGCTGAGATAAAAGTTTTCAAGATTGTGCAACGTGAACAATTCCATAAGGAAGTTGAGGTTCTAAGGGAACTTAGAGTTTCAGGAGAATTCATAGCGAGAAACCTGACAAGGGAAAGGAATGTAGCCATTAAAAGGTCCAGTTGCCTCCATCGTTTAGATCCATTCCTTGATGAAAATGGTCTTATTCGGGTAGGTGGACGAATCAAACGGGCTACTCTTCGATACGGAGCAAGGCATCCTGTTATGTTACTGATTTGTTGATCCGGTTTGGTCATGTTAAAGTGAACCACATGGGACGAGGAATTACGCAGAATGAGTTACATCAAAGAGGTTACTAGGATCCTGGGTGGATCGTCAGCTGTTTCAAATTGTATTTCCAGGTGTGTTACCTGCACGAAATTACGTGGACTTCTGCAAACCGAGAAGATGGCAGATTTACCTTCCGATCAAATTGAACCCTCCCCACCGTTTTCATATTGTGCCGTAGATTTCTTTGGACCATTCCTGATTAAAGAGAGGAGAAGTGAGGTTAAACGTTGTTGGGTCATTTTTGTTTGTATGGCGTGCAGAGGTGTACATTTGGAGACAACTAACTCATTGGACACCAGTTCCTTTATCAACGCTCTAAGGCGTTTTCTGACCCGCCGTGGCGCAATCAGGCAGCTTCGCTGTGGCCAAGGAACGAACTTTGTTGGAGCGCGTAACGAGCTTAAAGTTGCGTTGAAGGAGTTAGATCAAGACTGTTTGCGAGATTATTTGTCAGAGAATGGCTGTGAGTGGATACCTTTTCAAATGAATGTTCCCCATGCAAGTCATAAAAGTGGGTCGTGGGAGAGGTTAATTAGGACTGTCCGTAATGTGCTGGAGACGCTGCTCCAGAGTGTTGGTACCCAGTTGGATAACGAAGCGTTTAATACCTTCATGACTGAATCAGAGTGCATTGTCAACTCTAGACCCCTGTCTACGAGAGACCTAAATGACTCAGGGGGACCAGGGGCCCGTTTCTCGAAAGTCTCGAAACTTTACGGGCCATTTTCGGGTGTCACAATTCCCGTTGTAGCTCAAGAACGGAGAGGATTTAAGTCATCAAACTTCACAGACATGTTTCTTTTAGTTAACTTGAAAACATGTTAAAAGACCGCATTTTCCAGAACAAGAGGTTGGCAGTTTCAGAAATGGCTATTCGGGCCCAAAAAGTTTTCGGGACTTTCGAGAAACGGGCCCCAGAACCGCTATCTCCCAAACATCTGCTCACAAATCAAGAGTTGTACTTCCCCCGCCTGGAAGGTTTCAGAGAGAAGATATCTATTCCGGCAAGTGGTGGCCCCGCGTGCAGTATTTGTCCGATCAAGTTTGGCAAGGATGGCGTCGAGAGTATCTTCAAAGTCTGCAGAATCGGGACAAGTGGATTCGTTCAAAGAGAAACCTAACAGTTTGACACGTGTTATTATCCAAGGAGGATGACAGACCGCGCAATCAATGGCCACTTGTCAAAGTGATTAAAGCTTATCCAAGTGAAGATGGACGCGTCAGGAAAGTCTGCATTCTGAAAGCTGATGGAAGTCTCGACATGCAAGGAAAACGTCAAGTTCACGGTTTTTGCGGTTGTCAAAATCAATTATTTCATTAATTTAGCTGCTGAGATGCCGGAAATTCTTCTTCACACTTCTTCGATAAGAAGCGAAACAGTTCAGATTTTTTGTTCAGTTGTAATCAAGAAAGTGAGCGGCGAGTGAATAAGTTTTTTGAATAAATTATTTCTTTGCATGTGACTTGTGGAAGACTCATTTCATAAGGGGGCGAACATTTTCCACATTTCGCCCGCACAGGACTCCAAAACAAACAAATGGTAAACAAAATGCACCATCGAGATATTTTGAGTATATACTAGTCAGGGAAATCTTTTTACTCAGTTATACACAAAATGACGGGTAGAGTTCGTATATTCCACTAACGCTGGGAATTCAAATAGCTCACCTGGTTTCCACCTTGGTTTCCACACGTTCTCTATGAAGTAACTTGAGATTGTTCTAGTCCGAATATGAGCTGGTTTCCTTGAAAACCAAGTCAATATCGTACTGAGAACAGTCCTTCCGACAAACTGGATCGCCTCGAATCATATATTTTAAAAGTCCTCCTTTCTCTCCGTTGCTAGTCCTCGACATAAACAAAAACACTAGAACAAAGCAGGGGACTTTCTAGGGGGAAGGCCTCCCTCTATAAACGATTGTCAGTAGTTTGCACGGTAGTTTGCGGCCTGGATAGCCAAATCAGAACCGTGTTTAAGTAGTTTGCAAGACAATGCAAGTATTGCAATGATTTGTGAAAAGATTCATATACCGGCCAGTCCCACGCCGCTGCATTTGCTCTGGGCATGGTAGTGTGTACAAATTTTTTCCCGATGTTTTCCGGAATGCATCGACAAAGGACGAGAACGAGCGGCCGGAGACTCAACGAGTCTGGGGGGTGTCCTGTGTAGTCGAAAAAATACTACTCTTTGTTTCTTTGTTTCATTAAAAAAAAAAGTAATACAAGAATGATAGTTGATTCCTTGAACTAAAATAAGGAACCAGAAAACATTTGAGTGATTTCTGGAAGTCTGGAACTATTCTGGATCCATCCCCATCATGATTTTGTTTGGTTCGTTCAGTTATAGTCTCAATCCACATCTATCGTCCATTTGTTGTTCGTAATCTTCATTAAATTGGTGTGTGTCTACGTGGTGCCATAAATTTTCGGAGTCCTATTAGTCCCGTCCTCGACAGAAAAACAAAACTCACACCTTCTGTAGTTAAGCCGTTGAAAATTGGTACCGGAGATATTTCGTTCAGATACCATGAACGTTCCAGCAAGGCACTTCACCGAGCCCATTACTCGTCGATCTGGAGTACGTTTCAGACGGGCAATTAATGATCACGTTGGACCAAGAGGGAGTTGCTCGAAAAAGAAGTCAAGGCCAGGCCACCCTTCTTTAGTTACTGAGAAGTCAAATGACATAATCGGCTTGCTACGAAGCGAACGAAATCAGCAAGAAGTAACTTGGGAGAAGCTCCCCTCCCTTGAAACTGGTAGAAACCTAAAGAGATTATGCCAGCAAGGTTCGCGGCGATGCAGATTGAATTACGCAATGTATAAGCTTTACTTGGACACTGAGGTGACGAAATTACGAGTCCTCCGCCAAAGAATCATTGATTGGATATCAACAACGTGAAATGACCAAATTTGAGGTTTTAGGGCGAACGTGAGCGCTTGAGGAAAAATTTTCATTTTCTTTCCTAAATTAAGCGTTGTTCTTCTGGTTTCGTTAATTCTTGAGAGTTTGCCACACCTTTGTCACGTTAATATGCTTGGAATCGTCGCGAAGAACTCATTTAACGACGACGTTCTCGTTGCCGTTGCCCTCTTCGTTGCAAAAGGTTCTTAAACAAGGACGACGCCGATGGCCTCGAGAAAATCACTCAAGGCGTTCGCTTGACCCTATTCCGGAATAAGAATACGTGGAGAGATGATTAAAACGACATGTTTGGGGCGTTTTGAAGCAGCAAGGATAATAAAAATATGTTTAAAATAGCATTTTAGCAGATATTTGACAATTTTAATGTGAATCTCTTTAAGAACGAAGGATTTCTAACTTATATTCTATGTATTCCTATTCCGGAATACGGTCAATCGAACGCACCCTTAAGCAATAGAGGACGTTTTCCGTGTTTCCATAGCCTCATCTAAACACTCGAGGGAGTTGGGAGCATTCTCGACAGTTATGCAAACCCAAGACGCAGTCGAGGGCATAATTCGACAAATGAAGGAAAATGCTGGTTTTTTACTTTTGTATACATGTATATTGAAACAGATTTTCTTGATACACGCTCATATATCCTACCAGCCAATCAAAACGTGCGTCTGACAACACATAACCAATCAAAATTCGTGTGATGTCACAGCCGTGTTTCCATACTCTTATCTAAACAGAGCTATTGACCAATGAGAGTGCGCGTACTATCCTAATTATTTTGCAAAAAACAATAACAACAACAAACACAAAAACAATAGCTCTGCACGCCCCGCACGTGCCTTTACATCTTGATAAATTTTCTTGCCGTTGTCGTCCTAACAACGTCGTGAAATGATCAAATTTGAGCCGGTAATGTGGAGGACGCAAGCATCTGACGATAATTTTTCAATTTTCTCCCTAAACATCGACACCGTTCATATACCAATTTTGTTTTTGGAATGTTGATACACACTTTCTATGGCGAGCGACTTGCAATAATCGCGAAATTATTACAATAGCGGGGAATAATATTTTTAGATGACGTTCTCGTCGCACTCATCGTCGTAGTAGTCCAGTGCCGGTCCTGCGAGAGAGCCACCCCCTTGCTGATTGCTGATTGCCCCACGCTACGATGGAAGCCATACTCTAACCACACACAGTTTTTAACATCAAATAAGCTTCGCCTGCTACTTATCAAGTTAGCACATTTGCACACGTAATTACCTCCAAAGGAAAACTTTTAAGGTCACCAATTGCACCAGAGAAGCATGCATATATCCATGGTGTATGCCCGCCTCCGAGTTTTCTCCACATCCGGCATTGGCACTAGTACAGATGACAAAACTGGTCCTCGGTCCCGGCGTTGTAACATGGCGAGAACAGCCGAAAACGAAGAGAACCCACCCAGTTCCAGCCATAGAACAGGTATGGCGATGATAGCTGTAAAAGCATGACCGTTAGGGGCGAAGTAAATCCATTATCAAATATGCCTTTCTTGACAATAGCAGCAATGCTGTTTTTTCACAGAGTCATTCACAGTCATTGGCGTTGCAACTTGGACTGAAAGGCCAGAGAACCAAGATATCTCAGTTTGTCAACTCTAGAACACCAGAAAAAATAGCATGGACGTCGATAGTCTCATCATTCGCGATTTCCTTGTGTCTGACCTTGAGGAGAATAAACCTGTTCATCCGCTAATACCAACGTTATACACCAGACCCGAGATACCTGTCAGCAGCGACGACATCATTACCCAAGACATTGACCAATGGTCTTATCTTCAAGGCGTTTCTATTCCCAATGACTGCACTGAAGTGGGTCTATATACTCATTGCTACTGATGTACCTGAACCTCTCGATCCACTTGAAATTGCGCCCGGTCAAGATGGTAACCCCTACACCACAAAAACACGCATTGGTTGGGCTGTCAATGGACCCTTGGGCCTGGGTGCCATCGTAATCGATCAAATACGGTATCTCTTGTTTCTTCCTTAGAGCTGGCATTAGATTCGCCACGTGGTCGAAGAATTTCACAATCGTGAGTATTCAGAGTCAAGACGGAGATGTCACAAGATGAGCTGCGATTCGTGCAATCTGCCAAAGAAAGAGTGAAGCTAGAAAATGGTTGCTGTTAACATCCGCTTGTCAATCAATTACAACCGAATTTAAGCTTAACACAAAATACTCTAATGCAAATCGAACCCTGATCCTTTCCCGTTCTCCTCACTTCCACAATGTGGATCACGTGACCGACACGATCCTTTACAGAATGCAAAACGTATTTCTTAGTAGTCAAACACGACACAAACGAATCAGTCAGTACGTCGAAGTCAGTTTCTTAGCCAAAAACTTAAGACATTTCTCAGATTATACTACTTAGGCTTTGAAATAACATGACAGTTCAACCTTTTACACTGTTCATCGTTGCTCCCATTCACCACAGCTAACCGGACGTAGTTTGTTTCGTTGTGGTCTTCCGTGCACGTGACAATGATACTCCAGTGTTTCTTCTTAGTGGTCACTTCTTGCATCAGTTTGCTCTTCACTTGGGTTAAACTGTTTTTACTGCTGTGACGTTCCTACTGGTATTGCGCTCTCTGGCTTCTTTTCGTGGAATGAATCACCACACTATTACCCTTTTTCTCGACGATTTAATAAGGTTCAGTCTGAAATCGTTTGCCAGCTTGTTCGACTTTTTCTGCTTTAGGAGCACCTGGTCTCCCACTTGGAGATCGTAGGGTTGAGCACCTCTCCTTGTGTCTGCGTAAATATCTCAGTATACGTATAGTATACAGTATACATTCTAAAAGCTGAGCTCCTCAATAATTATTTACTTATGTTGTTGTTTTCAGATATTTTTACAACTGGTCTGCGTACCATACGACCAATCCGCTTGCTCATTGCTATAAATCAGTCTATTTCCAGTGCTCAGACTTCTTGCTCTTTTCGCAGTTTTTCGTTTCCATTATTCAGCTTGTTTTCTTGTAATCGTGCGTACTCTTTTTTCCGCTTCTCGTCACCATAAACTTCGTCTCTTTATTCGGGCTCCTTCTTGCTCTCTCTTAGCCTGATTCTCAGGCCTGACGGTCCAGGTCGCTCATGTCACGCACAAAAAGGGAGAAGAGTCCGTGACACGAGCATCAGGCTACAGCCAGTAGCTCTCTTTTTCTCTCTTTTGTAGTCACTGATATTACGCCGGTCCTCTCGTGCTCTCAGTCGCTCTTTTTCACGTTGAGCATCGCTCACTCGTTGCCTGCTTAGGGATTTTTTCTCCCTTGCAGCCTCTTGTTTCCTCGTCTTAGCTTGTTATTTTGGTGTTCTTCAAAATTTGTACTTGTTTTACTAAAACGCAGGGTCAAATTCAGCACTTCCAGCCAAAAACCGCGAGCTACTAGTTCCAGCAATACGACATTTCGCTTTCTGGGTTGGGTTTGGTGTTTTCATGGTGTTTTCATGCACCAAATGAAAACACCTTTCACTATCTCGCAGCTTGTTGTCAGATCAGATAATTCTCATCAATCTGAAAACACTAATGCTTATAACAAGTTCTTTTGTCTCGTTACTAGCAATTGCGGCTTCTTGTCTTAAGTACTTAAAAACCCTGTAGGCGACGGTGCTATCTCTCTGAATGTAGTCAACATGGTCAAAGTGCGAAGGGATATATATTTAAAATATAATTCCTCATGTGACCATTTTTTTGTTTTAAATCCTGCATGACACTTCAATGAGTCTTAATGCCACGGTCTGTTGACAATGTATATTGAGCATGGTGTAGACTTCATATCTAATTTTGATATTCATACAATAGCCCTCTTAGTGTTCGCATTTATTATTTTGTTCCCTTGTTTTAGATGGCATCTCCCTTACGGCTGTATTTTGTGTCTGGCCTTCTCGCTCCGTTGCGAGTTCGCCCCCTCGAGTTAGCCCCGTATTAACTCTTCGAGTTCGCCACCTTCATATTTCGAATTCGAGTTCGACTCCTTTAATAAAACTACTTCCCTTCCCTTCTAGAGTCATTCTTATGATCTCCCACATAAATAGAAGAATCTTAACGTAATTGAAAATGGCCGAATGTTCGTAAATGTTTCATAGCTTACCGTTGACAAACTCTTAGCGACTAGTCTTAGAAATTTTCCGTTCGGGATAAGAGACTAAATTTTAGTAAAATTCATAAAGTGAGTAGACATGACGACGTAGTACGAGGGCGAGCTTTTACTTGTTGAGCGCGCAATAAGTTTGTCTTAGGTCGCTAGAATCTTTTTAGAAACTTTAATATATCGTGGGCCAAACTCGACCCATTGAAGGCTGCCACTGATCTTAGATATTAACTCTCGTTTTATAAACTAAAACGTTAATTGATCCACTATGGAACTTAGTTAACTATGGGGCGAATTCAGTTATGTGGGGCGAACTTTAACGGGGCTAACTTGCTACGGGGCGTGTGAAAAAAAAAACACTTGTTTTCACTGACTAAAAAGTTTTCGTTCATGAAGTATTACAACAGTCACCCCCCCTACCCCCCACCCGCCACCCACCCTCACCCACCGGGAAATTGATTATACCTCCTATTGGTGCTATGCTTTGTGACAACGAAGTCATTTTTTCCTGAACGTATTTTTTATGTTGTTGGCAGGCATTTTTATCACGCAGACATCCACCGCTTTACGGATTAGTCAAATAAGGGAAGGGAATTGTTGGCGATGAATAGCAAGTTGAAAGCATTCCTTTTCTGTACATTTTCCGTGGCCATAGTTTCACTGGTCGTTATGATGTACTACTCCGTGACATTATCAAAGTATACAAAAATAGGAGTGAATTACTTTACTTCAGTTGAGTGGACTAGCTTTGCTCATTTAGAGAACTTTGGAGGTGAAAAGCCGACACTGCTGAATACTTCACAAGGTATCGACTCTACCAGCACCACGAACGTTCCTTCGACTAAATTTGAAGAAATGAGTACGTCACAGGTTAGCGACGATAGCCGCAGGGAAAAATTAATTCAGAAGCCTGCGACAGAGAACACGGAAAAGCCTAAAAAAGGAATTACCACCGGTATTTCTTCGCAAAAAGCGAACGTCGGCAAGTTAAGCTTGTGTCCTGGAGGTTCCAAACAAGGTAAGCGACTAGTGTATTGTACTGACCAGCGTGTGTTTAATTCTTTGTAAGCTTATTATGTTTATTGCTTTAAACCGGTTGAGTACAATCCATGAAAATGAAAATAAGAAAGCTGTTCGATAAATCGGTAGCATTCTCTAATTCTGTTTTATGGATTTATCGACCTTCGAGATCCTGGTTCTGTTTTTGGCCTTCTTTTAATTTATATTAGAAGTAGCCGGCGGGAGAGATGAATTGAAACCGGAAAGTTCGACTCCCGGCGTTGTCAATCAATGGTTTCCGATCGATTGATTGCAATCAATACAATCAATAATAATCAATAACAATCCATTGATTGTTATTGATTGGTGCAACCAATCGATAAAAATCGATACTCACACTCGGAGTCTTAATTGCTATTGATTACCATTGATTTCTATAGAAAATCATTGATTAATAATTCATTATGCAACTTTCTGGCACGTGTTAGGGTGGGCGTGCTTCATTGGTCCCGAGCATATTTACACGTCCAGGGTAATTGGGTAATTCGATTGCGCACTTTTATCGTTGCACTTCAACCGGGATTCCGAAACACACTTGTTATAGAGTTTGCTTGTTCCAGAGATGGCGAAGGAAGTTGAATTGTCAGTGCGCTGTGTAGTCAAGGGCTATCACGAATGCCCTTTTGGAGTGAATGTTCAAGATGTATGTATGTTCTTGGCCTGCATGCGTATATTCAGGCAGCATGACAGTGAGCGCAGACAAAAACAATTTCCTCAACCAATTAACAAGCTGGAAGAGAGTGACACTGAAGAGACTTGAAGACAATTTTGTTCTTGTTTCGAGACGATCAGAGTCTAGTAATTTAAGTGAGCTTTTAATAGTAATAAGGGGTAAAAATGCTACAAATTTAACATAAAACACAACAAATAAAGATAACTGAATGGTTTGTTCATTCATATGGTGCGTTTTATTTAAGAAAATGACAAATTTCATAATCAATAAAAATCGATAACAATCGATGAAAATCAATAGAAATCGATACTCACACAACTTTAAGTCTACGATTTTTATCGATTTCCAATACCAATCGATTAATTGTTATTGATTATTATTGATTATTATTGATTTTATCGATTATCGGAAACCATTGATTGACAACGCCGGGTTCGACTGAACTCCATCTCTTTGCCTGGATTAGCCAGTGAATAAGTGAACGTCCCACTTTATACTGTATGAAATTCACATCTTTTACTCAACGCAGTTAAGAGCAGGACTCACAGGCAGCCTGCGGCCGGCTATAGGAGAGCTGAAAACATGCACTGACCTGCAGTCCATGAACTACCCCGATGGACGACCCAAATGGGCTCCCACAAAAATACTATTTCAAGTGAGTACTATTGGTCGTAAGCAGTGTCACAATTAGTGCTAAGCCTAAACATCCATTTTAAATGGCGTTGGTCAACGGTATTTAAGTCTAAGCACCCATTTTAAAAAGGTTAGCTTTCGATATTTGTCGCAATAGCCGATTACTTCATGTAAGTGAAGTGAGATCGGTGCAATTCATGCGACCGTGCGGACGAAAATAAACAAGGTACATGCAGTTTAAGTATAGAATCAATTCAGTTCTTTCAATAGTACTCATTCGAAATATTATTTTTTAGAGTTAGTTTGTTTTAGGGTAGTCCATTTGGATAGTCCATTGGGATACTTTATGGACTGGAGGTCAGTGTTTTAAACTCTATTGTAGCCCACTGGAGGTTGCCTGTACATCCTGCTCTTAAGGACGGTGCCTACTAATTAAAGATATTTTTGCCCTGGTGTGTGATTATGCAGGAAATGTAGATCTTAACAAGTGTTATTGAAATCCAAAAAGAAAATTGGGGGTAACCACGCATTTTCAAAGATAATTCATGAATAATATTTGTAAAAAGCTTTAAAATACAAAGCAATGTGTGGCATTCTTTCGCTTAATTATCTCTGAAAAATGCATGGTTACCCCCAATTCTCTGTTTGAATACCAAGGGTACTTACTAAGATCTACTTTCTCCGGGTAGTTTCAAACCGCGCAAAAATATCCCTGTATTAGTAAGCATCACTGATAGGAAATCCGAGTATCTGGAGATGCGCAGAACGTATGCACAATAACAATAGTAGGCACCGTCCTTAATTGAATTGAGTATAAGTCAATTAGAAATAACCTTCCCTTTCCTAAAGATTTTTTAAAGATGTGAATTTCATACAGTGTAAAGAGAGATGTTCAATTACCCACTAGCTAATGTATGCAAAGAGATGGAGCTTCTGCTTCCAGTATGAGCAACACTGAGAAGCCAATTTCAAATCATTTATCATTATTACAAAGAGTATAAGACCCAGTTTGGTCCCTTGAGAAACACCAGCACGTACTGGGAGCCAATTGGAGAGAGTCTGCCCTAGTTTGACACACTGCCAACGATCTGTTAGGAAACTACAAATCCATGGTACACTGATAGAACGGTGCAGCCCTGAGTCAATTAGGTTCGTTATAATGATGGTAAGGTCAATCTTGTCAAATGTCTTGCTAAAGTCGAGGAAGCAGGCTCTCAAATAACCAGGTTTTTCAAGCTCCGAGAGCCAGCTGTGAATGAGATCAAGTACGGGGTACTTAAGTGGTGGAAGATCCTTTAGACTACCAAATTGCCGAGTATCAATATACTCCCCAACATCCTTGATCATCCAAGAGACCACAAAATCTTCCAAGACCTTAGACAGAATAGGGGTCAACGAGATAGGTCAGGTGTTGCTCTCACGTTGAGGTTGTTTTACCTTCGGAATTGGTATGATGTTAGAACATTTCCACAGAATGGGGACTTACCAGTAGAAAGCGATGTGTCAAAGATCCTAGTGACAGGCTTGGGCAGTTCATATATAGGCAAATTCTTTAATTATTTGCGGCAGAATGCTGTCAGGCCCCATAGTGTTGTTTTCCTTTACATGCATAAGCTTTTTGCAAACCATGTGAGAAATAGAGGATATTACATGGCCATAAGGTAAGGTAAAGGTAAAATCTGCTACAAGCCTAGAAGGCCCATCAGGCCGGCGCTTATCTCGGGTTACCATGCTGGGATACAGTGTACAAATATCTCTCACTTGTGAGCGAAGCGAACGAGTGAGAGATACTTTCAGCACAAGAAGCTAAAATTTGTATCCCCAAGGGGCCATGTAATCTTCTGTTTATTGCATAGATATTGATGAAATGGCCAGATTTAAAACAACTTGTTTTATTCATTTTCGAAATGATGGAAAAGTGATCACCAACCGCTAAACCACGCATGTTGTGTAACATAATACAAGATATGAAAGTTATGAAAAGCAA
>NC_090887.1:4992393-4994893 GCF_036669925.1 Montipora capricornis
TCATATTCCACGATGTTGACTTGATACCAGAAGATGATCGCAATGAGTACAGTTGTCCCACATCTCCAAGACACATGTCAGTTGCTGTGGATAAATTTCAGTATATGTGAGTCTATTTCTTCTTATTTTCAAGATGCGAAATTAAATCAAGAAAGTGGTTTTACTTTATCATTGTTGTTTGTGGATAAACATTTCCCATTCATTGGCTATAACCACTCTCATATCCAACAAGCGCGAATGGAATAATTGTTTTATTAAATTCCTTAAACTCCAAAAGTTTGGAAGTACGAAATACGAGCGAAGAAAGAGAGAAAATCCTAGCGAAATCGAAAAAAGTTGATTAAGATGCGATGTTGTGTAATACCTCGTGGTCAGACAGACGCAGGCTCATCACAAAAACATTTCTTACCTTTTCGCGTATCTCTAAGCTTCGAAAGTGATCCAAACTTTCCACAAAAACGTTTTTCTTTTGCTTTATACCGAAAGAAATTTCGCTTTCTGGCGTAAACGTTTTTAGTTTAGCAACGCTAAGCGCAATCACTTACCATATAAGGTCAAACTAAGGTATATCAGCTGATAACCGAGATTGAGTGAACCAATCAGAGCACGAGAATTGCATTATCCGAGGTTGAGAATTTAATAATTTCAAGGATTATTTTACATGTAACTTATCACATGCAAGGGGCAAAATTACTGAATGTTGATTGGCTGAGACAGTTTCATGTATTTTACTGGAAGGTCTCCCACATTGTGTGTACTTTCTAAAAACCATCATGATGTCTCTTGTTAATAACTTGACTTTATTTTAATACTTTTCCCACAGTTTACCATACGCAAACATCTTTGGAGGGGCCGGTGCGTTGAGTAGAGAGCACTTTGAATCCATCAATGGATTTTCAAACAAGTTTTGGGGATGGGGTGGTGAAGATGATGACCTTTTCAAGAGGTAGTTAGTGTGGAAAACTAAAGAATAATGGAAGTTAAACACATAGTAGTGATAAAAATAATACACATGATTGTAGTTCTTGTGCAAGAAAATTAGACAACTGTAAATCATAACAACACTGTCTAATTAAGAATGTTTACGATTAATTTATTCTTGGGACCGGATTTTTTGCACCATTGAGATAAATCGGTGCCACTCTCCCCCCTCCCTTGAAACGATGTTTAATTTTTCTGTGCCGTGCAGTACGTCTCAAACTGCCTGTGTAACTGCATCCTTTTAGCAACATTGTGGGAAGGGTAAGGGGGGACAGCGACCACATCCCAGCTATTGCAATGCAAACTAGGTTCTTCATGCTCGATTTAAATATAAAGCAATGTTTTTTCGTATTTCTGTGACGTTTTGTCGACTGCCGATCCCAAGGAATTTTGTCCCCCATTGTAATGTCTAGCATGCCTTTCATTGTTCATGGTAAGTTAAATACTGTGATCCTATATAAGAAATGGCTTTGCATTAGTGAAACTCAAAATAAAGTATTACGTTGTTATCACTCTCAGGCTATTTACTGTAGCTAGCAGGTAAGTATGGTGACGAAAACATTGAAATGCTGGTTTTGCAAACATATCATCAATAATAATATGCATTCAAAATTATTTAGAACAACCAAAGGTGGTTACATCTGTCTCTACAGTTTTGCAGTTTTAACATGTTACTCCAACAAGTAAACATTCCTTAATTTTGGCACATGTTCTTAGTCCAAATACAATAATATCAACTGAAGCATCTTTGTGTTTTGAGGCTTACATGTATGTACATAAATGTCCAGAAAATTTCCATACCATACAAGAAAACTCTACAGGGATGTAGCTAAGAATAAATTCATCCGGTTCAAGGTTCAGTTGACGCGGTAACCTCATGCTCTGAGCATCAAAGGAACCTGGTAATGAGATTGTTCCAAGTGTCTCGCAACACCCGGCATTCTTCAAGATAGCGAACACGGGAAGAGCCGAGAAGGCACGCACAATTAAAACAAAGCTTTTATTTCATTTCCAGTATCGATAAATTCTAGTGATAATTCTGCATATTTTTTGTCAGCACATCGAATGACTTTTGTAAAGAATAATTCGCGATCGTCTCAGTCACGGCTTTCTCAAACGGCGATTTTCGCCGGCAGCCGGCACTTACGACATTCCTGAATCTACTATTCAAACTGATTTAGGGCTATTGAATCAATATCCTTTTCACTGAAACGGCACTTAAATTACTTTTGGTTTTCAAACTGTGGGATGTAGCCCTTTTTCAGATCTATATGCTGTTCAAGAGTAAGTTCATTCATGTTGTTTTGGTCTTCTTCATAGGATACATTCCAAGGGTCTCAAGCTAACTAGGCCCTCAATGAAATTAGGGAGGTATACTATGATTAAGGCATTTCACAAATCCGCAAGTCCTGATGAACAACGGTAAGTTCACTTTTTAAGTCATTGGCCCAACAATAGTATGAATCATTTTGTACATAACAGTTCCTGATGAAACGTTTTATACATATAACTTCCTGTC
>NC_090887.1:4999893-5002393 GCF_036669925.1 Montipora capricornis
AAAGAGAAAGAAAAGGTGAACGAATATCAGGATCTGAAATGGGAATTGAAGAGGATTTGCAGCTGCAGTGAAGTGATGGTGATTCCCATAGTAATAGGAGCTTTGGTACAGTCTCAAAGAATTACAACCATTGGTTGGTTTTGGCCAGCGTCAATCCGAACTTTGGAACCCTCCAAAATGTCTGCCTCCTAGAACGGCTAGGATTTTGAGATAGTTTTATGCACTGAACATCCTAAGGTTGCAACTTGATACTCAGCTGAACATTACCAGCTTTTTAAAATCAGTTTAGCTGTTAGATTAATAATAATAATAATAATAATAATAATAATAATAATAATAATAATAATAATAATAATAATAATAATGCATTATTAACATTATGATAATTTGAGATGGGTAAATATAAAAGTTCACTCTAATGCCCGACACAAAAGACTCTTTTACTACAGAGGGTAGATGTATCTTAACATCAGCAATTCAACCGAAACGTGAATACTTCCAGAATAAGACATTACATTTAAAAAAAATGTGTTCTTTATTTTGAAGTTCTTTTCAAATTAACAACCTCTCTATTTAACCATTTATTTTTTGAAGAGTAAGCTCGTAGACATCGTTAATAATTTGTGGGTTTCACAACCGAGATCAAAGGAGGAGTCTAGCCATGTGCATGCCACACCTGTAAATCTCGTTAGAGTTCAAGTGCTACTCGACGTACATCTCTTAGTTTCCTGTATCCTGTATCTAGTTATCAGGAAAACTTTTCTTTATTTGTATTCTTTTTACTCATTAATTTTGAAGGGAAAATACGATATTGAAATCTATCAAGCTGATTTCTACCAATACAATTTTTGGTAATATATTTAACATTATTTATGCTATGTTATTTTGTTTAGAAAACATGTGCAATATACACAATCTCTTGCTATATCAGAACAAAAACCTTTAATAGCGCCCGGTCTAAAGTAGCGCTAAAATACAGTTGTATGCTTCGTTCTTAGAGCGTTTAACTAGAATATAGTTACAGGTAGTTCATGTAGTCGATCCAACTCAGTTTGTGTGTATTGGACAACCCTCTTCGGGGGTAGGGTAAGGGTTGGAAAAATGGTCTAAATTCAACCATCATTACAGTATTAATTTTATTGTTACAATGATACTCAAATGTGTATTTGTCTTTCGTGGATCGTCTTATTAGCATAGACTTACCACGATAGTGCAAATGTCTATTCATCTTTTTTGCTTATTATGTAATGTTAACCAAAGGAGTTGTTGCGAGTGTTTGACAGGGGTTTCATCACTATTTTGCACGGGAGGTCATTAAGGCTTTGAAAATGTAATGACTGGGGTCTCACTAGGATTTTGGACCGGGCATCATCGGATATTTTCAGCCTTGCACCTGGCATTATTTTGTTAAAGGTCGGTAGAGAGAATGGAAAGAATAACCGGTCAATTAGCTTGGTCCCTGGCACTTGATGAACCCCCTTAGTCTATCTCACTTTTAAGAAACAAGGCAATCCCATGTAAACACTAATTATCTTTGTAGTCAGGTCCTTCATATTACAATGATTCCACAATGATTGAATTCTTCAGCCTTCGATAATGTACTTCCACCTTTTGCCATTATTTTAGTGGAGTTGTACCATGTCTAAATCTTGGGGGTACATTTGAAGTCATTCCTACATTTTATATTATGTGGGGAAAAAGGATACCAAATCCAGGTGTAAATCATTTTCTCTGTTTTGTACATACTGTAAATGATAATGTTTGAAAAAAAAAAAAAAGTGGAGGAAGAATGTTTACTGTTTAGTCAGTGATTCCAGGCCTTTTACATCGGCGGGGCTAAAGTGCAGGTCAATTTTCACAGGTCACGCATTACAGCTCATTTTCTTACCTCTACTAAGGCAACCCAAAACCTTCAAATTGGCTGACCTTTAGCCTAAACATCGTTTTTAGGCCTAATTAGGCCATCGGGCCTATGTTTAGCATGAGTGACCTGTACTTTAGACCCCTCCTTTTTATCTTGATTGTTGAAGAAGAATAACTGATATTTTAAATGTGAACCACATCCATGTGGAGATATCCATTAACTTCGGTCCATGGTTAGATTGATGACTCGACTGCCAACTTAAAATAAACTTGTTTATGTCAACTTATCAAAAATAGGGCTGTGTATAATCTGTACATGACATATATATATATATATAGCGCAAGTAGGGGGTTCCAGTTAGCTGCAGAGTGCTCGATACGTGAAGTAGAGCGAATATAACGTTTAGAAGAAAGACAACTTCACAGCGTAGCGACTTCAAGTTTCATGTTTGGACAATCATCAGGCTACAGATCTTACATTTGCATTCTAACTCATTTAAAGACCATTCTAATACTCTAGGGGAGCGTGCTATTTTAAGTTCGACAGAAGGTATTTGTTCTTGTGTCTGCATTTAGAAATTAACTCGTTTCTTTTGTTCAGTAGGTGGCGCGTATCTGCTTTTATTATGTACAACTT
>NC_090887.1:5007393-5049893 GCF_036669925.1 Montipora capricornis
GAAGGAAGACGTAAGAGAGGTAGGCCGAAGGAGACATGGCGAAGAACGGTAGAGAGAGAACGAGGTGAACTTGGGTTCACCGGTAGTTGTGCGAAAGACCGAGAAGCTTGGAGAGAGAGAACGCAAGGCCCCATTTCCCTCGGAGGGAAAAGGACAAGATGATGAGGATGAAGATTTCAATTCCATAGATTCCAATGTTGCTCATCTGTTTCGACTAGCGCAGATCAATATTATGCAAGTTTGCCGACAGAGCTGAGGAGCTACACACTCGATGCCATTACGCCAATAATAATAATAATCATTATTAATATAGGTGGTTTTCACGTTACGTCATCGCCGCCATGTTGGTAGACGAAAACAAAAGATCTCTCATTATCCTCATTTGTTCGTCCCCCAGCAATTGTACAGTGTAGAGATATCTTCCCCCTCCCCCCCTCTCAGATCGAGATTTCCTGCACTTGTGTAAAGGCTCGTTTAAAAGGTTTCAACATTTGCTTCACCATGCATTCAACACTTTGTTGAACCAAATGTTGGGTGTGTTTGAACAGGTCGTCCAACATTGTTGAAAGCGTAAAAAATGTTGAAAGCTTGTTAAAGCGTGTTGAATCAAGTTTAAATTCGGTTCAAACTTTCATTCAACGTCGATTCAACTTTTCCTTTGTTCTCGAAAATGTTAAATGGTGTTGAAGCTGTTTGAACACTCTGTTCAACAATTGCAGAACACACGCATGCTCACATCAGGCCGCAAAAGTCAATATGGCGTAGTTTATCTGGACGAGGGAGTCTGGTTTCTAGTTCTTAGTTCCTTTCAATCAAATTTCGCGAATAGCGCAAGGTGGGAACCATTTGAACGGCCTCCGCACAACTTTGTTTTTGCGTCCAACATTTGCCCAACGTCCGTTCAACTTTTGTTGACAAGGGATCATGAGAAAAAAGTTTGAAATTCTGTTAAATTAAGACTAAAAATGTAGTATCTTTGCAACAATTATTATTAGAAAGATATTTAATTTTGAGTGTAAAATAAACCAAAATAACTTTACCCGTGCATAAACTAATATTCATATTTTTTTGGTACGTTACAGAAAAAAAGGATACATTTTGATAGTGGTACTCAATCATGTAAGTACAAAAATTATTAATCACCATTGCACATCAGAGAGAAACCTTTAAGACAGCACCATTTTGAGCCAATATATGGGCCCATAATTACGAGTTTTTCTGATCAGTCCTCGTTTCCTTGGAAACATTACTGTCAATACCCAACTGCTCTACCTCTCTTACCATCCTGTTTATAGGCTATGAATACCATTATTGGGCTCAAATGGGGAGGTGAATTGAAAGTTTAATTGCATCATAAGCTAGATTTCATCACAATGAGAACGCAGCAGATTTTTCGTTCACGTTTATTGGTTCCCAATAAAAGGCCTGTTTGCTCGCTCGCAAACCATTATGTTCAATCAGAAATTGTAGAAGTACTGAAGCATTGTTTATTACATGGCTTATTAGCTGGGTGTTTCAAAATCACTAATATACTAAAACAAAACGGATCTCTTAGTTTTGAGTGAACAGCACTTCATAGTCGATTTCGTTGATCAAAACAAGAAGTTGTTTCATAAACATCAAAGTCCCAGTGATTTCTTCACAATCTCCTTGGCGACTTCATTAAACTTTTCTCGACTGTCCCTCCACATTTTCTGAAAAATAGCACAAGTAATGCTGTTAGTAAGAAGCATTTAACATGTATCCTGTGCAAGTAAAAACAAAGCGACTTAGGTTGAGAGGAGAAAACTGGTTACCCAGAGAAAACCTTCCAGGAGATGAGTGGAGAATAAATTAAAAAACGCAATCCACATATGGTGTTTTCCCTGCCACATTGTACTAGAGGACTCTTTTCTTCTTGCGTTCGCTGAGCTGAGAGACCTCTGCCATTGGTCGAAACTCACTTTGATCCAACCGCCGTAAACATCCTTGGACGGCACTCTTCAAACCGCATGCCCAATGATATGTTCGCTGACTATGACTTGAGCCCGCTCTCTGTTACGTGAGCCCTCACAACATGAAGTATCAAGTGCGGTTAACACTTGTTTCCATATCTCAAAGTGCCCTTGGACGTGAGGGGCCTGGGGTGGCGGTAGGGGGTGAAGAGTACAATAGCTGAAACAACCCAAATCTTGACAAAATTGCTAACCTTAGGCCTAAACAATACGCTTTTAGATAATGTTTAGGCCTAAGGTTAGCATTTTTGTATGGGTTTGGGTTGCTTCAGTATTGTTGTTCCTGGCCACTCACGTCCAAGGGCACTTTGAGATATGGAAACAAGTCTTTACCATCAAGTGCAGGACATGTGAGGATTCGGTCGCTAACCGCCGCGGATGTTCAACACAGCGAGTTTCGACCCATGACAGAGGTCTTTTTTCCCCGTATTCGTCAGCCCAGCGAACACAAAAAGAAAAGAGATGTCTGCTAGCAGGGAAATGATGTTGAGTTTGGGAATCAAGCCAGAGTCTTACTGGTGGAGGGCAAGTACTCTGATCACTGCAATGACCCTGCTCAGGAATCCTCTGTGCATTTAGTGAATTCCTCCAGAACTTAAAACTGTAGTTCTTTTACGTAATAATAAAAACAATTATTAAATTCGCAAGCTCGGATAATGCATTTCGCGTGCTCTGATTGGTTCACTCAATCTCGGTTATCAGCTCATATACCTTAGTTTGACCTTATATGGTAAATGATTGCGCTAAGCGTCGCTAAGCTAAAAATTTATTCCCCGGAAAGCGAAATTTTTCTCTGAATAAAGCCAAAAAGGAAAACAAGTTTGGATCAATTCAGACGTTTAGAAGTACGCGAAAAGGCAAGAAATGTTCTTGTGATGAGCCTACGTCTGTCTGACCACAAGGTATTACACAACATCGCATCTTCGTCAAGTTTTTCCCATTTCGCTCGGATTTTTTCGCTTTCTTCCCTCGTATTTCGTACTTCCAAATTTTTGGAGTTAAAGGAATTTTATAAAACAATTATTCCATTTGTGCTTGTTGGATATGAGACTGGTTATAGCCAACTCGGCGATAGGCTCCTCGTTGGTTATTTACCATTTCATATCCAACGCGCGCTCATGGAATAATTGTTAATTATTCAGTATCTTCTAATGATCACTTGAGGCAATGGGCTCTACTTTTTATATTAATATTACATATATTAATATTAATGTGCTTTCCCACATCTGTTTATATTTTAATGCACATAGACCCAATGCATAAATGGCAGCCAAAAAAATACTATTTTTTTTATGTTCTAATTAGACTCACTAGCCTCGCTCTTAAGCAACATTTCTTTTGTATTTTGTACATGCAAACGAGGCTAGTGAGTCTAATTAGCACATAAACAAAACAATATTTTTTTGGCCGCCATTTATGCATTCGGTCAATGTCCTGCACCAAAATGTACGTGCCCAAAAGAGCATTACAAGGGAGTCAAGCGTCTCAGAGTCTGTTTGCACTGCAGTGGAATGTCCATGCAAATACCAGATCATCATCAGTGAACTTTTCTTCAATTCTTGGTTTGTATCTGACGTCACGGCCGCCATGTTGGTTGGTAAGAACAATAACCTGTACCTCCGCTGGGAACTAAACTTTATTATTATGCAAATTCTGCGAGAAGAAATTGTATTGTATTACCAACCAACATGGCCGCCATGTCACGTGGGTGCAAACCAAGAATTCACCAGTTATAATTACTCACAGAAGCATCTACATTTGCTCCACTTTCATCATTGGGTTCTGCAAGAAAGAATGGATTGAAACCATTTACTTTTGGAATTCCACGGTAGTTAAAAAGAAATATCATTTACAAAATCCAAAAGCTTTGGAACTTCCAGTCTTCTATGTAAAATACAAACAGGTTTCTCACCTGCTAGCATACTGACTACAGACAAAAGAATTTTTTCAACAGACTGTACAGGACTCCATCTCTCGGCACTGCTCTCATAGCCCATAGGGTCGTCACCAGGTGCATGGAGTATGGAGATACACACTCTTCCATCTGGGTATACTGGCAAGTACAGACAAATACTTTGAAGAAAGAAGATTCGATCCTTTTTCCAAAATGAAGTTTTTCATTTTTACCATGTAATAAGAAACTAAAAGTTAAATATTGTGCTTGGAATCCATTTATAAAGGAAGCTGAATTGAAGTCTAAAAAGTAATGGTTGGTTGACTCGTACCACTTTTCCCGCTTTTAAATATGTAAGTTTGGAAATTTTATAGGATTATGGCACCTTAAGATCGATTGTAATTATTTGCCATTAATAATAACAATTTTAATTAAACGTTCAAAAGGAACGACGTTTCGACCATTCGACGGTCATCTTCAAGCTCAGGAAAAATTGTTGCTGCATATGTTTAGCAACAAAGCAACTCTAAGCCAATCAGAACTCATTTGAAAGTTATTAGTTACGACGTGGCGAGCGCTGCTTTATTTTGCTTTTTGAAAGCGAAACAAACTCGCCTTTAGTTCACTTTTCAAAGTCTTTCAACGCTAGTAGTTTTAAAAAGAATATGGCTACGGATTGATCATGAGTAATAAATTTTCATGACAAAATTGGAACCACAGAAAAAGTCCGGATAATTGAGGTCCGGATAATCGAGGTTCGACTGTAATTCTAAAAGAGGCTAATGAGATACTAACTAAAAACGATACAAGAAAATTACAGCGTCAATATTAAAAGAAACGCCAAAACAAACGCAAAAAGAAACGCAATTCCAACTTACCATTCGGGTGAAACATGTCACACGTGAACCTCATTTTTGGAGGACTCAATGGGTAATCAGGAGGGAATACTAGTCTTGTAGTAAATACACCACCTTCAAACGGTGTCCCTTCAGGTCCCCTAAAACAGAAAAACGGGTTCCATGCATAAATACATAGTTACCTAAAGTATACACATAGTGAGGCAGTGTGGCCCAGTGGTTGGAGAGCTTGCCTTGACATAGATCTGGAGATCTCGAGTTCAAGACCCGCTCTGACCACTCATTGAATTTGATCCTGGTAGTCCCTGGTTCAACTTCTCAGCTGCACTTGTAAATAGCCATTTGTAAATAGCCAGTTGGGATTCTAAACAGTTGTTGTTGTTCTGTTCTGTCTTTTCGTTGTGTTTCACTGGCCTTGAAAAGCCCCTATGGGGAGCGGTCAATTAAGTATGTATTGTATTGTATTAGTTGCTAGCACAGCTAATTTATTTGAGAAATATACACATCGATATAAAATACCAATAAAAATCGATAAAAACATTTTACAATCATAAATGGTATTAATAAATTTATTACAGTACTGTTTCTCATATACCAGTAAACTAAAAGGATCAATATGTGAGAATGTTATGTCTAAATTCAGGGAAGGAATCCGAGAGTGAGTTCTCCATTTTAGCTGCTACATATGAAAACGAGTTAATTAGTAAGGATTTGTTTTATTTGAATTGCCGCAATTACCTCGTTTTGGTGGATCATTATAGTAACTTTATCGAACTGTAACCTTTGCGAAACACAATGGCCAGCACAGTCATCCCCGCTATGAAGAGAAATTTTGCGTGATACGGAGTTCCAAATGAATGCATAACTGATAACGACCCACAGTTTGACAGCAATGAATACTCACGTTTCACTCGCTAGTACGGATTTACTATGTTAAAATCTTCACCGTACGTATTATAGCCAAGGAAATGGCTTATCGAAGCACGGCTCAACAGGGACTCGACTCATCCCCTGCTCAGAGCCTAATGTCTCGCAGACTCAAGGGCATCATCCCTACTGCTACCAGTCAGCTTGCTTCACAAACATTGCCCTCCCATGTTGTTTTAAAACAATCATATTTAAGAAAAGAGAAAAAAGCCCAAGATACACTACGACAAGAGGGTGTCGAACCCACTCGAAGAGTTTGCACAAGGGGAAAAGCTCTATCTCAAACCCAGGCCTAAAAATAGGTAACAACCATGGATTTACGGAGAGGTAGTCGGAAAGCCCACGCCGCAATTTTGTATAGTGAACACACCATTAGGACCAATCAGCTGTAATCACGCACAGATCAGAAGGGCCAATTAAGGCAGAGCCAGTTCACGGACATAGCACACTCAAGGACCAGCTCGAAGTTGCAACCATCCCTTCGGAAGGAAACCAAGACAGACAACCGCAACCAACCAACAATGAATCAACTGAGAAAACAATCCTCAGTACACCTCAAGCTGAATCAGAAATGGTGTTTCCCTGAAAGACTGAATGTAGACCACGCCGCTAACAACGAGAAAGGAAATGGTCCTTAAGATTCAAAGACTATGTCAAGTAGACTAATGGGCAATGATCGCTTGGAGACAATTTAAGATTACACTATGATGCTAGCTATCTTTTGCTTTCCAAAAGAGAAGGGGTGCTGCACAACAGTGTAATCAACACTTTGCACTCAGCACTGCCCTGCACTAGCATTTAATCAACACTTTCCCGCTTCGCACATATTCAAGCATGTGTGTAACCCGCATGTATTTAAGTTGTAATAAGTGCATTAAAATTCAGTTTTTGACTGCTCGTAACAGAGTTGTCAACATAAGCACCCATTTCAAATAGCACTGATAAACACTATTTAAGTCTAAGAACACATTTAAAACGGTTAGCTTTCAATAACTTCGACTTAGGGTTAGTCTGCGGTCTGCAGTCTGCAAGTGTCAGACACAGCATTCCAGGTAAGGCATTAGCACGCATTATAGTGATTGGTGTAATCACTTATTTACATGTACAGTGTTTAGTCGAAAACAATAATTTGGTTATTGGGTCAAGAATAAAAGCATGTTGGGAACTTGGGGTACAATGGTGACATTTTTACCGAAAAGTCGATCTCGCAGTATAAAGAGAGGAATGTTGGAGCTTCCATTGGTTGCTGGGCATTTTCTGTGCATGGAGTGGGCACATTTGACAAATGTGTTAACAATTTTCTGACTGATTTCTGCATTATTTCTGACGCTGTTTCCTGAGAAGAGTTTGCCGTTGTTGTAAAGCCATTTCTTTTGAGTTGTAATTCTTTTATTCCATTTTTTTAATTGTTTCGACTCAGATCGATCCTTGTTTCCTGAAAGGCCGGGTTGTTTCCGTTTTTTCCTTCAAGAAATGTTTGGCTTTGTTGTAAAAATCATCTTCTAAATAACAACTTATTTCGTAAGTCTTTTGTCTGCAGGAAACTTTTCAATTATTCCTCTATTTCTCTGTAGAAATCGATTTCTTTTAGACTCTGCCATATTTACCACACTTGGATAAAGCAAAGTTTTGACCAAGAGTGTCCTGGGCTGAATGATAAAATGTAAATTAATCAATAGCACGAGTTGCTTGCATGGTCAAGTGGATAAGAGAGTTCAAGTTCAACTTCTGGTGACTGTGCAGAAAAGTCTTGAGAAATATGAAACATTTACGAGTACCAGGGGGTAGGTAGAAGTGGTATTCAAGGGTGGGGGGGAGCGGGGATCAATCCAAATTTCCCATTCTGAACGTGTTGGATACTGCAACGGCTGCAGTCCCTTTTTACACTTCTCTTCCCAAGCCTCCCTTGGTCATTTTATTTGTTTGCGCGACAAAACATGACACTGCCTCAGAAAAGAGGGCCACTCAACTGATTTGTGAAGGGACTGCTCACAGTCTAGCAACATGGCTTCTTAATTTGTTTGGAGCAAGACTGTCTGTCTTTCCTGATTTGAGAGGATTGAGATATTTCATTTATAACCAGAAGGGACTGGAGCCAAAAGTGCTGCCATGGTTACCTCATACTCTTCACTATCTTGCACCTTTCTTATGGGTTATTTCAAAGCCAGATTTGAATAATATCGCTGTAATATTTACAGAGATATTCTTGATTTTGTGATCCATCACTGATGATGTCATCAATTTGCAAATTTGCAGAACACAAAAACTCAAATATCTCTGAAAGGGAAAAAGATTCTTCAAAACGGAAAAGGCCAATCAGTATTTTGAAAAGCCTTGAAAAATAGGCATTAAAAAGGCATAGGCACGTTAAATATCCCTCAAGAACAGCTCAAATACAGTATTGCAACAAAATAAAAAATTTCTAACACAATCATGTACAGCAAATGAATGGATACTCAAGATGCCCAATAGAGAATAAATAGAATTGTACAAAAAAATGTTATCCCACACATCTGCCATAATCTGTTTGACTTTTTCATGGTTAAATAATTCTCCACATTCTCTTCTCCTGCAACATGATTTTGCTAAACTACATGTAATTGCTTACGTTATTAATGCTTCCCATTCAAAAAAGTTCTCTTCAGTTAGTGGGCCTAAAAGTAAAAACAACAAGAACAACAGCAATAAGTTTGCCAAACCGCTTGCTATGCAGGCTAGAAAGACAGTGACCAAAAAAAAGCAAAAAATAGGAACTTGACGCCCTGTTAAAGAGAAAACTTGTTCTGGAAGTGCGAATGTGACATGTATTTGTCATTATGGCCCTTTAATCATGAATTTTGTGACAGTCCCTACCCTGCTTGTTGATGACTCTATTAACAGGGTTCCAATCATTAGTTTCCAAATCAGGTCTACAGTATGTCACATTAGCTTTAAGCCACGTGTCACAAAAGTCATGTATTTAATCAAACAGGAAACCCAGTGTTCAGCCAATTTTTTTAGGCTTATTGATGACAGGGTTCCAATCATTAGTTTCTAAATCAGGTCCATGTCACATTAGCTTTAAGCCATGTGACACATGTATTTAATCAAACAGGACACCCAGTGTTCAAGGAATTAGTTTAATAAGCAGGTTATCCAAAGACATCATTAAGCAGTACCAGTGGGTCTCTACGCTTCTCCATAATTTGCCTGTCAGGTTGACTATAGCTTTGTTGGATTTTTTATAATTGACCTGCTTCTCTGTATTGCAAACACTTGATAACAATAATATTGAAAAGAATACCTGCCAAAATGCCCTCAGGGGAGTTCAAAGTCAGCTCTGTGAAGGAAAAAAAATATCAACTTTTTTATCAGTTGAATTTATCAACTGAGTTGATAAGGTAAACTGACCACCACAAAGAAGTTTCAAAGCTGATGTTTCGCATGTCAGTCCTTCATTGGAGCAAATTAGGGAATTAAGCGTTGTTACATGTAGGTGGGGATACGGCCATGTGAAAGAAAGCATTCATTAATTCTGTGGGAAGTGGGGGGGTGGGGGGAGAAGTCCTCATAGACCCATTGATCCATTGAGGGTAAGACTACAATAGAATCTCATACATTGTAGTACAGGTAATAATCTTTTGCCGATAGGAAAGTCCTTTAACGGGAACCTCTACTAAAACAACAAAATAATTTTAAGCCACAGAACATATCATAATATTTGCAATTAAAAATTTTCAAAGTTTTTCCAGTGAAAGCATTAGTGAATTTCAAAAACGCTTGTTTTGGCTTTCAAATTTCATGGGGCCGCCATCTTGAATATTTGTGATGTGTCATGGTTGCCCTATTGTTCTGACACAAAGAGCGATTGTTCTGGAACAATAGGGCAACCACGACAGTCACAATTATTCAACATGGCGCTGCCCGGGAAATTTGAAAGCCAAAACAAGCGTTTTGAAATTCTTTTTTTTTTTCGGATACAAACGCTTTCATTGGAAAAAGTTCGAACAATTTTAATTGTAATCATTATGTTCTGTGGTATAAAGTTATTTTGTTGTTTTGGTGGAGGTTCCCTTTAAAAAGTAAATTCCTCTTTTCAAAAGTGGGGGTGGGGGTGGGGGTGGGGGTGGGGGAATAAGGACCTCCAGCTGCAGTACCTGCCTCTACACATACTTCAGCTACAGTACCACAGCCACTACACATGCTACAGATTACTACAGCTACTACACGTACTACAGTTACTAAGGGTACTTCACATACGACAGCTGTACTATCGTCATTGGAGCAGTGTCATGTCACCTACCTTCGTGAACTGCATCGAACTGTAACAATCGGAGAGTTGAAAAGCTCGAAATAAATAAAGGTATGTATATCTAAATGCCTGAACGTGTTGATAGAGTATCAAATGTGACCAATACATAAATTTTACGTACTCCATAGGGTACTCCATGGAGCAGGGTCACTCGTTTTATCCTCTCCGTGAAGGAGGGTCTAGCTTTCAGTGTTTTGGCTTTCATAAATAAGTTTGTCTGCCGTTGCATCCCTTAATATTTTGTTCTTACTTACGTTTGTACTCAGCCATGAGTCTTTTAAGAGCTGCCCCTGCCATAATAATGTTCAATCCTTCTAATTTACATTTCAGTCAATTCTTGGTGATCCAAGTTATTGGAGCCTGCTATGCTTCGGCCAGTAGCTTTTGCCTCCAATGTAGTGATACGTTGTATATGATTACGTCAAATGACAAAATGGCGGCCGTGAGAAACGAATCTCAGCTTCTTCCCCTCGGTAAGGTTTGATTAGTTTTGTGCGTTTTTGTCAAAAGCAACACTGTACCACATTTGAATCAGTTCGGATTTCATGTTAGAAATATATATTATTTCAAAAACCTTTTTGGCTTGTTTCGTAAGATTTCATTTCGTGGAAGCGTGGTCCAACAGTGTCCACAAGCTTCTACAGTCTGTAACAAAATTCCTGGGAACAGTACTGGAGTAGGAGATCGAATAGATTCATGTTGTGTAAAAGGTTGTGATTTCTTTGGTTGCAATGCTTATCCTCTTCTGAGTTGCCTGAAAAAGTAGAATCTTGCAAAGACCTTTCAGGAATTTTGCCTTGTGACAGTTCCATTCCAGATCTTTAGAAAATAGTGTTCTGGCTTAAGACCTTGACACCGATGGACACCGGGAAAAGGGTCAAAGAGGAAAAGGCTGGACTAGCAGGGCAGTTGATCAAGGCCTTACTGTTGGTGAAGCTGATATATTATGCGTAACATTCGTAAAGTACATGTATGCAGGAAGGGAAAGCCATGCTGGAAGCATCATGAGGAAGCCACCATAGTACCAATTTACGAACAGAAACAGAACCCAAGGGAATGTGGAAATTACAAGGGAATCCAGCTGGGGGAAAAACAATTAATGAAGATATTTGAGAAAATTCCAGACCAAAGACTAAGACATTATCACAGTTAATGACATGCAGATAGTGAAAGGAGACCTATTCAGTTGCTCTGTAGATCAAGAAAAGGCATATGACAGAGTTCCAAGGAAGCTAGTGTAGCGGGTTCTCCACTAGAAGAATCCACTAAGCAAGTTTGTCAGGCTTGTAAGAGCCACATGTACGTACAGTGTACAGTTTATAGGAATGGTAAAGACACCATACTAGTTTAGTTTGGATTGTTGGACTACTTCAGCGGTTGGCATTAAGCCCGTTCCTGTTTGTTGCTGTTGTAGATAACTATTTATTATCATCAGTGGGGACAGGGTGTGCCCTGAAAACATTGTTTACAGATGATCTTTCTTTGATGGAGGAAATTAAGTGAAAAGGAGCTGCAAAGGAATAGTGGCAGAGATGACAGGAGAGTCTACAGAAAAATGGCCTCAAAGTTTATCTTGTGAACTACTGAAGGTCAGAGATCCAGAAACAAGTAGAAAAATTCAAATACCCAGGAGTCATGCACAGTGAGGATGGGAATTCAAGGTCAACAACATTTGTGTAAGAATTATACAAACATGATGAAAATGGAGGCAAGTCTGAGGGGTCACAAATGACAAATGCATCTACAGCTGTATTAGGAAACTCAAAGTTAATGTATGATACCATGATTCGGCCAGTGCTGCTTTACAGGCTAGAAACATTATGGGCCTGAAAACGAAGGAAGAAAAACGTCAGGAAATGATAGAGACAAGAATGCTCACAATGACATTTCAGTTAAATGAGACTACAAGTGTAAGATGAAGTGAGCATTTGGAGTGAGTTGAAGCTTTAGATGAACAGCTTCATCTGGAAGGTGGAAGGGAGAAGAGGCAGTATAAGGGAGAAAAGGCAGGGGGAGGCAAAAGATTAGATGGAGGGAGAATGAATAATAATAATTATTATTATTATAAAGGAGGAGATGTGGGAGTTACATGTTGACCTAACTACAGTATGAGGGAAACAATGGATAGAATAAAGCAAAAGGCAAAGGATGCAGGCAATCAACACTCAGTAGTGATGCATGGTGGAGTGGCAGTAGTAGAATTGACTCAAAGATTTTTTTTTTGTCTGATTTTATCCTGCCTTAAGCTTCATTGGTTTGATTAGCTAAATTAGCAGAGAACTTGGGCCTTTTACGCTACAAAGTGACTAATTAGCTATTAATCATTAAAGCCTTGTATTGTCTCCCTTGTAGAAGATAAATATATCTGACCAGAAAAAAATGTCTGCTTGGGGTGGGTTTGAATTTGGAGTGGCTTCATGGCTACTATTGTAACCAGTACTGCCTTTTCTTGTGCAACACTCAAGGAACTTAGGAAATGTAGGTCACTTCTCTTCTTGTTTTTAACTGGTGAGAGACCAGGGGTGGGTAGTGAAAAGTAACATGTTCATGGAATTTTTTTTTTTTGACATCCCTGAAAAGCCATAATTACACCGTATCACCAACCAAACAATGTGTATCTCATTGGGAGGCACGTGGAAGGAAAATTCATTTCTCCTGCATCTGCATGACATTAGAACTGATGTTTTAAGAAATTTAATGTTCGAAACCCAAACTTATAGACTGCTGCCTTAGTGGCATCCATGTTAATATTAATTTGAGCCACATTTGGTGAACAAAGTGTGAAGGACTTACTTTGTATTCCTTCTTTTTACCAGAACTGATAGACAAGTGCATTGGATCTCGAATTCACATTGTCATGAAAAGTGACAAAGAAATTGTTGGAATACTTTTGGGTTTTGATGACTATGTCAGTATCCTTGCTATACATGTAGCTACATGTTTGTGATTCAAGTAATCTTATGAAAATTCAAACTGCAAAGCTTTGTGATTCAATGTCATCGATATATCCAGCCTTAAAAAGCAAATTATTTGTAAAAGAGAAATTTACTTATACCTAAGATCATCTTCTTCAAAAGGTACATGTTGATTTACTGTTGTCCAGATGTTTTTCTTTATAGTGCACTGGACTTCCATGCTGGAAGTCACAGGTCACAGACCCCGACTGGACCAACACTGAGGGTATTTAACATTAAATAACTGTGGAGAAAATTATTTCTTTGTAATCATTCTATCCGCAATTGGTAAGTGTTCACAGATAAGGACACAACCGTAGGCCCTGTCTTACAATATTTGTTTGTAATTCTGTGGGACATTAAAGAACCCACACTCTATAGATTTGAGGAGAAAAAACAAACAAACTGTTTAAAGATACCCTGTACAGGAAATTCTCGCATCTTCACCAAGCCCAAAACATGTTAGTAAATCTTGTGTCATCAATCACCATCATCATCAGTGCCGATCCAAAAACAATACAGGACAAGAATGTTTGTCCACTCATTGGCAGAAACCAACAGCAAAGTAATGGTCTTGACATTAAGTAAGTGGTCTGATTTGTGAAGTGTCAAGTCAGCATCTTAGAGTACACTTTTGAAGGCCAAACACATTACCTTTTATAATTTTTTGTTGACTTTGAAGTGAACCCAGTGACACCTAGGAGTGAGACTTAATCTAACATCGGATGATTTTACTCTTCAATGGGGGGGGGGGGGGGGGGGGGGGGTGGTTTAAGGGTTTTAAATAACCACTACATCTACTCAAAAACTGTCCCCTTTAAATTAATTGCCAGAAAAAATTCATTTATTTTTACTCCTTGACTTTTCTCAGACATTGTTTTGGAAGATGTTACAGTATTGTAAGTATCAGTGTTAACCTGAGCAGACCGTTTTTTTCAGTGGCTAGGAAGCCCAAAATTTTCCTTGTGTACACGTACGAGGTATGTCATTTTTATTCACAGTGAGAATACACCAGAGGGACGCAGAATGACCAAATTAGATCAGATTCTTTTGAATGGAAACAACATCACAATGGTATAATTCATTCAGCCAAGTTTTTTACTGAGTTTCTTTGTTGTGAATTGTTTAATACCTAATATTAAAATCTGAGTTTTTATTTTCAGCTTATTCCTGGTGGAGAGTATCCTTTAAAATTACACTTAGAATGGATTTACAACAATAACTTTATTTTACTTCTTGGCCTGTTTACAAGGTTACAGTAATTAAAATGAAATATTTTTAAATATTTTTAAATTAAAGTTTATTACTGAAATACAAAATAACAAGTTAGAAATTAAAACAAAACGAAAATGTCAGAAGTCTGGACTACCCAAGAAGGTGTGAATCTAATCAAGTGGGGAACCCAGGACTAAAATTTAATTGCTGTTTACAATGCATTTAAAGCTAATTAACCTAGTAATTATAAAAATGAATAAAGAAAGAAAGCTTCCTACAATAAACTAATAATTAAAAATAGATTATTAAGTAAGATTTAAACTATGTTTGATAATTGGAGTAGAGTTGAGATTGTCTAGTTGTTATAACTATTAAGTTTAAGAGATTTAATATGATTTTTAAAAGCCCATAGGGAAGAAATATTCTTTGAAGATTTGTCTAAGGAATTCCACAACCAAGAACTGCTACTTTGAAGTGATCTTAGACCATATTGAGCAGTGTTAGTATGTTAAAGAAATAACTTATCATTAGTTGACTGTCGAGTTGAATAGGAGTGAATAGAAGACAGGTGCTTTGAAAATAATCATTAACGATTGGTGGAAGTAACGAGTGAAGCCAGGAATAAACAAAGTCAAGAATCTGAATTTCAATTACATCAGTTAATTTTAGTCTATGCCTTCACAATTTCTCAATAAATAGACCTAATCGGCTAACTCAATGTTGTACCCAATTCAAATCTCCTGGGACTAAGATTCTTTGTGTTTTGTATTTGCATGATAATATAACATTCATATTTAAATGATATGGAAATACCTGGAACAAAACGTTTTATTCCCAAAGGGTTTGAATTGGGTACAACATTGAGTTAGCCGATGAGGTCTATTGTACTGGAATCTGTAACAAACAAAATTACTGTAAATCTTTTGCAATTCAACGCACAGAGCTGACTTTACATAAGGTTCAATTATGCAAGTTTTCAACTAAAAAAAAACCAAAAGTATTGGATTTGGATAGTTGTAACAACCCCAGTCAATCATCATCATTACGTTGAAAAACTCTGTTTTGGGTCTGGTTGAAATGTGGCCAGAGATAACCAAAGTGAAAGGTGTGACAGCAAGTCACAGTTTTCTCAGCTAAATGGGAAAGAATGTCCATTAAAATGGTGAAATTTCTAAGCTATTCTTTGATTGAGGTAATTCAAAGGTAAGCCACAGGATAAACCAATTGATACGCAATTTGTGGAAACTGTGCCCACTATTCCCTTTCACCTATTTTCTTCTTTTCATTCCTTAACTGATTTTCAGGGGTCCAGAGATCTGATAGTAGCAGTAGCAACAGAAAAGAAAAGCTTGCATTTCCTTCTGTCTTGGACATGCATACTTAAGTGTACATACGCGTTGTAGAACTTAAAAATACCTCTGTATTCCATTATGAAATAAATTCTTATTTCTATTATAAGTAATAAAAGAAATGATCTTTTGTCTGTACCATGTCGTGTTTAATCTAAGACATTATTTTAACCCTTTCCCTTAAAAGAACCATTTTTTTTTTACTCCGTCTAATAGACCTTATTCATAAATGGCGGTCACATTCATAATTCTTTTGTCCACGTGCAAATTAGCCTACCAAGCCTCATTTTAGAGCAAGAATTCTTTTCAATTCACTGTATGGTATCGAGGCTTGGTAGGCTAATTTGCACTTCGACAAAAGAATTATAAATTGGCCCCATTTATGAATAAGGTCTATTACAGAATATTTTCTTTGTCAATGGGGGCTTGTTCAGGGTGAGGGTGAATTAACAACATCTATGTGCACTCAAAAACTACACCCCCTCAACTATTGGTAAAATTCTTTTGGCCAATCAATAAAAGATAAACCTGGCATTACTAAACCACAAAACAGCATAACAAAACACCAAACACCATGTATGATCCCACCATACATTGAATACTAACCGACAAAGGTTGGATTTGAGATTAAATATATTGTTTTAGGCCTAATTAGGTCTAAAATGTTATTACTCCTAAAGTTCATTGAGATTAAGATTAGGATTCAGATTAAGACTGAGAATGTCAAATCCAACCTTTGTTGGTTCGTATTCAATGTATGGAGGGAGGCGCGGGGGCCTCATGATTAGTGCACTCGACTCCGGATCAAGTGGTCCGGGGTCAGGGCCCTGGCCGGATACATTGTGTTGTGTTCTTGGGCAAGACACTTTACTCTCACAGTGCCTCTCTCCACCCAGGTGTATAAATGGGTACCGGCAAATTTAATGCTGGGGGTAGCCCTGTGTTAGACTAGCATCCCATTCAAGGGGGAGTAGAAATACTCCTAGTCGCTTCATGCTACAGAGAGCGGTATAAGCTCCGGCTCCAATGGGCCACTAGTTGGGCTTGTAAATAGACTTTACTTTCTATTCAATGTATGGTGGGCTGATTCACGTACATGGTGTTTTGGTGCTTGGTTTCACTGTTTCGTTGTTTAGTAACATCCAGATAAACCCAACAACAAAGTGTTTTAAAAGGCGTTTTATCATCATCATTTTGCTCAATACTAATGAATGTTTATAATATTATTTATTTAGGTAGTTTCTTCTTTCTTTTTAATAATTATGTACTCATATTGTATTTATTTACTAGTTGAGGGGCACAGTGTTAGTTCTTCTCGATGTTGCCCTGTCCTCTCCGATCCTCACTGTGATCTGAGGACTATTTATAACTTATATTGTATTGCTGTATGCAGTATTTGTACCCCTTGTAATTTGTTTTGTGAATGGAGTGGAAGGGAAAAAGCTATGCCCCCTTTAATCTTCCTTGTTCTCAACAACTGGGTTAGCCATGGTCCTTGCTGATGGAGTGGGAGAACATCCCATACAGTCTTAACTACGTGTAAGACTTGTTGAGGGAATTTGGAGGCCAATTGGACCCTTTTGCTGATTGGTTATGAAAAAAAAATTAATTGATTTTCTGTTAGTTAAGATAATCACACGATTTCAAGGGCAATTTGGAATAAGTAAGCCAGATTAAATGTTTTCAAACATGAACAAACTTGGGCGAGTGCAATTCGTAGTCTTCCAAATTGCACGAGAAAAATCACGCAATTACTTACGTTGTATTAATGACATACATGCAAAAATTTTACTTCTATTGTACTAATTTCACTTTTCAGCATGCTAATAGGGATTAATTAACATGCTCTCAGCCAATTGACCCAACGAAATTTTTGCAGTAAATTATTAACACAAGAGGCGATTTGTCAAGTTCTTTTGCCTTGTGAAAGTGTTGTACTTGCAGTCTTATTATACTGCACAACAATACCTTTATTATTGCAATACTCCTTTACAACTGGACAATGCATTAGGATGTTTGCTTATTAAGCACTCAAGATGCTTAAGTCCACTCGGCTATTGCCTTGTAGGACTCTTACGCTTCTTTCGTGCGTAGCAACCTCGCGCGTCCAACCATAACTCTATGTACATGCTGTCAACCATTGACCGTACTATTTGTTAAATAAACACTTGATTTTATGATAATAGACTGCACTAAAGAACTAATTTAAAAAAAAAAAAACATTTGGCTGATTTTGATCAGAATTTGCAACAATGCCCTTGGTTCCGGCAGGTTCAAAACAAAGGTGACAGGCCACAGATCATTGTTTTACCACAACAGAAAAAACCTTAACAGCAGCTAGATTCACTCAAAAACTATGTCCCCATTAACCGTTTCACTCCCAATAGTGCCACTTATAGATTTTACTCTGTCTAACGCCAGATGATTTTACTCGTCAATGGGGAACCCCACGGGGCTGAAAGGGTCAACCATTTACCAATGCTAACAATTTAGGCCTCAAAACTTTTGTTTAGGCCTAATTAGGCCTGAGGTTAGCTTTAATGAATGTTTACGATTCTTTCTGTATTGGTATTACTTGTGACCTGTGTTTTGTTCTGCCCTTTCACCATAGACAGAGATTTACTTCCTACTCCTTCTGTTTTAATCTCAGCACCTTGTTCCTTTCCTGTTCACTGTTAAGAAGCCTTGTCAACCTTGTGTGCATATTCTCAAGGGTGCTCACTGAAATTTCAGATAGCAGGTTAAGATCCTTGATCCAGAAATGCTCTAAAACTTTCACCTGAAGCTTGTTTCGCAAACATTCCAGAAAGCCTGTAAACCTCTCATCTAGTTTATCTTTGTTGAAGTCTTTCATTTCACTGTTGTACCAAAGAAAAGCCATTTTGAGGTGGAAAGAAGAAAGGCGAGAGAACGTTGCCTCTTGTTTGAGTATCATGTTGACCACTTTAAACAAGTCACGACGGCAGCCTTTATCTCGATCCATGTCCTTGAGGAGAGCCTTTTGTGTGAAGGTGTATGACTTGGCCCAGGCTGTGTCCAGATCTGCTCCTGCTAAAGATGAAGTGGAAAATTTTGCTGATCTTGTCTGAGTACTTATTTCCTAAAACTATATTTTCATTTGATGAATAAGATTTGTTTACGGCTGCCTAAATTATGATGGCCGACCTTGAACGTGGAGGAAAGGTGAGGGGGCTGAAGATGGGATATTGGTTCATGCATACATAACTTTAGTGAGCTGAAACAATGAGAACATTGTTGACCTGGATCTCATGAAGAGCAACAGGAAGACTGCTGTTTGATTGATGACACATTTCATCCAAAAAAGGCACTTAAAGGCTTTGGTTTTAACAGCACTTGAAAGCGATTTTGTATAATCACCTGTGTATTTATGCTAACATGAATTATTACTATTTTCATCTTCCAACAGCATTTCCATTAAAAAAAACTTGCCTATTAAGTTCTACTAGATAAATTTTTCTACCTTAACCTATTAGGGAAAACACTTAAATGAGGTTTTCGATTTTGATATTTTCCAAGAACCCAATTTCAAAGGGTCTTTTAGCAGTGCTGTACGGTTGCCATAGCAACAGTTAGGAACTCACAGACACCATTAAAAAATTAAATGCCTGACAATAGCATTGGTCAAAGATCAAAATGTTTCCCAATGGAAAAGGATTGTCAGTGTTGAGATATTAACCATTGAAGAACCACCGTTTTCTGTGGAGAACCCTTTCAAGCCTTCCTTAGCTTGATCCTGGGGGCAGATTTCAACTAGTTCACAAATACAACCTTGTGGCTGCAGTGAGTAAAATAACACCATAAAACAGTCATTTTGATAATAATTATAAACAAGGAAAAACAAGAGCTCTATATAATTATTACATGCATTCCACATTTCGCCATATTTTTTGCCATATTCTCCTGAACAACAACTTGAAATGGTAACGGTGAAAGTTTAGTGGTTTAGGTGAGAAAACAAAACTGTTACAATAATCTAATTTATGGTAGACTGCAAAACAGTCGTATTTTTTGCGAATGCAAGCGACCCGGCAAATATTCAAATGAAAGGTCTGGAGCGAGTGTAGGAACAGCGAGGCTTCGCGCCTTCCGAAAATGGAAGAAAACGACTGTTTTGCAGTCTAAATTTATATTTTCTCCATTAACAACAACAGCCCTTTAATGCGCAATATGAAAATTGTTTGGAAAAGTACCCTTAAGTGGCATGACTGCTACTCCTCATTACCAGTACTTCAACTCTAAGTCTTGTAAAAAGTTGACAGTTACCGGTAGCATTGGAAAGAAACAATTAACATAGAGTACCAAGACAGTATTGGGGAAACAACAGAACAGAGATCGGTCTTAACCAAAATCTTCAAAATAATTTGAAAGTACTTCAGTTGTTGGATCCAATGCACTCTGACTTGCACTCAGTCTAACAACTTCATGACCAAAAGCTTGTTGAAGCAAAAACAAGTTAGTATTAACAATCACTCAGATTGTAAAAAATGCTCACTCTTTAATTTTTTACCTGGAAGATATCCATGCTGAGGTGGTGGGATAAAGAACTCATCACCATTCAGTTGAAAAGTAGGAATAAGTTGGACCTCAACGGATTTACATGTAGACTGCTCACAGATGGCAACCTTAACACCTGTGCTGCAACTAGAAGCCTTAAAAGATGCACATGTTACTTCCTGGTTCAATAGTTGCACAGCTGAACTGGCAATTTTAAGCAACCAGGATGTGAATTTCTTTGGAAGCAAGAAACCATTGCAGTTTGAGTAGTCCTTGTATAAGGGGGAACCTTCAGTTTCCTTGACAATAGCATAACCAGCTTTGTCCACATCAAAAGAGATGAGACCCTTTCTGGACTTCAAGACAACGTAAATAAGAACATCATCAGAATCACAGCCAAGAATTTTTAAGCTTTCATAAAGACTGCCACCATAATCAAACTTGCTTATCACAGCACCAGATGTCTGGTCCTGGCAGTATTTCAGGACTCCATTTATCAAGTACTTGTCAATAACCTCCTTACACCATTTAGTCTCCTCACTTAGCAATGGACCCAGATCATCAAGGAATCGCCGCAGGAGCTGCAGCAGACTTGCTTGTTTAAGCATACTTGCAGATGATGCGATGGAACCGTTTTCTGATGCCTTTTCTCTATTTAAACACACAGCAAGTTGCCCTGGAAATTAGACAATAAAATGACAGTAGTTGTAATAAATACTTAGAAAAACACCAGCACCATGTTATTCCAGTCTTCCATCATTGACTTAATTATAAAGGGCCTTGGCTACAAGTGCTGAGTTCAGAGCTTGTAAATGATACAGTGTGGGTATTGTCCTGGTAATTTTGTTACTCATTTTAGTGCTCGAGTCCTGCTTTGAACAGTTCAGCGGTGATGAAGGAATGTCGTTGATGATGTAGGTGACAAAATATTTCATGTTAACCCTGCAGGTTGATGCAGTGAAGAGATTCATTCCTCATGGGACCGTTAGAACCCACAAATGACCAGCTCCCAACGTCAGTGGCTTCATAGCTCAGTTGGTTATAGTGTCGCACCGGAATCGCGAGGTCACGGGTTCAAACCCCGTTGAAGTCCTGAATTTTTCAGGCTTCTCCACGTAATTGTAAAAATTGCGCTCATAACTGCGAAGATCATAGCCTTACTTGAGATGATGTTTTTGACGACAACTTCTGGAAACTTGGAAAAAGTCTTAGTGTTTCTTTGCCTAGTTTAAAATTATGGTCTAAATAGCTCTGGACAGCAAGTCTCAAATAGCTCAGTGGTAGAGAAATTCACACTGTCAAGTAATTGGAAGGTTGTATGTACATGTATGACTCCAACAAATGAGCAATCAGATTTTTTTCAAGTATCCCAGAGTCACCATTGAAAACTTTACATTTGTGCGCTACACTGTACTTCACATCAATACAGCAAGAATGCACCATTTCAATAATCTCAGTCCTAAAAGTATTAGGCAGGACAATAATAATATTGTCATGTGAACTTAGAGCAACCAGGTCATAATCAAGATTTGACTCCAGCAAAGGAGCACTTGTTTGATTGTTTTATTTTTCAAGTATCCACAAGTCACCATCACATCATTTCATCATTTTAGGAATATCACTTTCACCATAATCATAATTATTATAGGAAGGTTTGTAATAATAATAATAATAATAATAATAATAATAATAATAATAATAATAATAATAATAATAATAATAATAATAATAATAATAAAGTACCAAGACCTATGAAGAGAGGTGGCACGACTCTGGAATGTCAAAGCAAAAGTTCCTATTGTGGTTGGTGCGCTAGGCGCCGCCACACCCAACCTTTCTAATAAACACCTGGATGCAATTGGTGTGACCACAAGGATCGAGCTTTTACAGAAAGCAGCTCTCCTCGGCACAGCGCGCCTCCGCAGACGGGTACTAGAGGCCTGAGGTTAGGAGACGTAACCTGCCCTCAGTGAAAAGGAAAATCTCCAGCTATAAGCTGTGAAACCTAAACAATAATAATAATAATAATAATAATAATAATAATAATAATAATAATAATAATAATAAGGACTCTTGCACAAAACAGCCTTGTTAGGAACAGCAAGGATCCTAAGAAAGGTTCTGGAAAACTAAACAAGAGGGAATGACCCAAAGGACCTTTGGCCATTGGCTATGGCTTGCTCCTTTGGTTTAAATGCGGTATATAACATCTGCCAGAGCGTAAACGCCATTAGATAATAATAATAATAATAATAATAATAATAATAACAATACTTGACATATTTGAGAGTCAAATGTCAATACAATAATTATTAATTAAAATATCGTCTTTGTACAAAGTAATTGACTGCTAATGATGGCAGTTTCCAATTCTGCTGCAATATTCTTCTCGTTTACCTTCATTTTGGCATTTAAGAACTTTCCTTCTCTCCTTGTCATTATCTAAAATCCTGCGAAGACGACCAGCCATGTTCTCCAGTGTTTCAGATGGAATATCCTCCAACAGATTTATGCAACGAACCCAAAAATGATTGAGAACTTTTCCATCCAAGGCCTTGTATAGCATCTCCATGTACTCAAGGAATCTCTCTCCCAACATGTCTGAACCCCACTGCAGTCCTGAATTGGAATTATATTGCAGAAAAATTGTTTTCAAGTGATAGCTGGTCACTTTGGCAAAGGAAGACTCTGCCCTTATCATGGTTTTGATAATTCGCAGAAGTTCATGCCTGCACCCTTGATCTTCTTTGTCCATATCAAGTAAGCGAGCTTTTTCCTTTACTGAGAATGATTGCCGCCAGAGGAGCTTGGGGTCAGCAGGAGGAACTTTCTTTCCTGTGTAAGATTTTGCCACAAAATACTCTGTAGGACTAAGCTGAAAGGAGGGAACAAGGTCAGCTGACAGTTTCTTTCCACTGGAATTAACTGTTATGTCCAACTGTACTGCTGGGCCATGAGCATGTACCTCAAGCTTTATTGGTGAAGGGGAATACTTTTCTTTAAGATTATTTACAGCCTTTTGCACAAGGCCAAAAAACCAACTGGCCCGCAGTTTTTCTGGGATGATATACCCATCTGCATTGGTGTACTTTTGAAATGGAGAGTCTGGTGTTGTTTTAAGCAAGACAAATCCAGGAACCCCCGCATCTTGTTTTGTGATGTCATGTTTGTCTGTTTGCAACACCACCATAACGTCAACCTCATCAGCTGCTTCAGTCTTGAGCCTCTCATACAAGCTTCCTGTATATTCCTGCTTGCTGATAGGTAGAGCAGAATTACTGCACATATATTGCAGAACTTCATTCTTTATGTACTTGTCAACCAGCTGCTTCGTTTGATCAATATCATTTTTGGTTATTTTCACATGCTCAGCAGAATATCGGCGTAGTTGTTGAGTAAGCTGAGTTCTGTCACATCCACTCTGTTTTGCTTGAAGCATAACTGCAAAAATTATGATGGTTACTGGTAGGTTAAAAAATCAGAAAATGACGGTCATCATACATGTATGCTAAGATAATAATGGCGCATTGGTTTCATAATAATTATTGTGTGGATAATTCAATAAAAAAGTCAAAAATCACTCTTGTTTGTCTTTACATTTCCAAAGTTCTTGGGCTGAGTGTTTTCACTTGATGTCATGGTGACTATGCTGGTGTCATTGAGGGGAGCTTGTCACTGATAACCGCTGTGTTAAGCCACATTCGCACACAGCATTTTTCAACTAATGAGTAAATGTCGTCACTTTCTCCTCGATCCAGCCCTCTGAAGGCTTTTTAAATTTGGCAAAACCACACCAAATTGTGGTGCGCAGTTAAATGAGAAAATTGCCGTCAAAATATATAGTTTTTCTCTTGAAATGATTGCACAAAATCTCGCATTTCTAATATTCAGCACAAGCACTTTCGAAATGGCATTGTGATGAAAAACGAGAATTGATTTTTTTAAAATACAGCGTTGTACATGCATTACCACTATTTTTTCCGGTTTTGGTACATTTAGCTTAAAGGGGCTAGGTCATGCTATTTAAGGTAAGTTTGTTTAATTTTGTTAATTATGAGCTCTAAACGTCAAATTGGCAGAGCAAGAGTCTTCCATTTGCAAAATCATGGCCACATAACCACTGAGAATGATTTTCCAGCTGTGTAAATGACATTTTGATATAGACTGATATAAATTTGAAAAAAGGTGGGCCGACGTTTTTCAAATTTACCCAAATTCAATCCATTTCAATCCTCTCCAGTTTTGTCCATCCATGTCCCTTCATGGCTTCCCTGTGTTTTGCTAGAGTTCTTCTACAGTTTTGAACAGTTATTTTGATATTAAATTTTTAGTTAATTCTATGACCATTCGATCAGTGCTGAAATTGCCTAAAATTGCGTGACCTAGCCCCTTTAAATTTCCCTCTTATAACTCTAGGCGAGGTACTGATTTTAATACGACGTACAAATTGAAAACAATGAGATCTTTTCTTGCGAAAGTTCCAAGCAAAACATAACTCACCTGATCCTGTATTCGATATACTGAAGTTCAGTCCGAAACAAAAGACGCGATTTCGAGGCTCTGGGGAATTTAAATGCAAGGATTCGTATGAATTTATTCCCCAGAGCCTCGAGATGATGCCTTTTTCGATGTCCTGGTGCCCAATCCCTCTTTCCTGGGGTTTGGAACGTTGCATGTACTTCCCGTGACGTGACCCACGATGGCATGAACCACCGTGACGTGAAAATTTGGAAATTTCCCCTGCTTTATAGCCGGTCCCGATCGGTGCATAGAGTGGCGCAAATAAGACAATTTACTTTCGTCGTCCGTGAAGTGTCCAAAACCTGTGTGGAAACGTAATCAGTTGGCAAAGACAAAGTGCATCATTGGGAGATGGATTAGTTTCGCGATGATCAAGGAAAAATGCAGTGGATAACCTTCAATGCTGAATATTTCCAGACTCCTATGGGACAACTCCACGCCAGCGTGATTAACATGAAAAGCACAATCTTTTTTGTTTCATTTCACTAGTAAGATTAAATATCAGCGTCCGACCTTTATAGGCTTTTAAACGGCTCGCCGGATTAAATATCTATAAAGGTCTCCCGCTCATATTTTATCTACTAGTTTACCTAAATGGTAGAAATGCTGCCGAGGGGTAGGGAGATGTTCAGTTATGCTTGCGGTAATTAAACGGCGGTTCGTGCGTGAAATTGAGGGGAGGTTTTAATACGTCTTAAACAGGGACGGTAAAAAACGTGGTCCCCCAAACTGGACCTCCCACTGGACCCCACTCAGTCGATAGAAGAAACAAAACGATGGATGGTTTTCAAAGTGACGTCATCACATTCTAAAGGTCTTCTGAATTGTTTCTAAAAGAGGTTGAAGATGACCTAGAAATAAATCTTTTTTCAAGTTTCCAGTTCTGTGACGTCTTTTGTTTCGAAAATACAGCATTTTGAATTTCCAAATTGTCACCTTGCGTGACAATTTTGGAAACTAAGTGAAACTAAGTGAGAGCAAGCTGTTAAATTGTTTTAGCATAACCCACTGACAGATTTTTTCAACGAAAGGATGAAATGTGAAGTGGAAGCCATTGGTAATAACGTTGCAGCTCCTGGTCATGTCTATGGATTGTTAGCGTCTCTTGGGCAGTTGAGTGCAGCTTTTGGGATAAGGTGGCTAGTATATATAGCGGTGCTGAATTACGTTTATCCGCTTCAGGGTAACGTTTTCACTCAGTTCTATTTTCAAAGCCTGGGTTCACGATCAGAATTGTATGTTTATTTCCTAACATGTTTTATGTGGATGGGAGGTCTTGGCAGATTTCCCTGGAAACAAACCAAAATTAGAGGAAATTAAAGCAAGGTGACACACGCTAACACCAACAAGGCGTGACCAACACGTCACGCATGGGCACAACCATTTCACCTGGTCAATTAGCTACGCCATGCTGATGAGGCCCCAAAGGCCGAAACAGCTGTCCATGGCTGCTAATTGACCGGGTGAAATGGTTGTGCGCATGCGTGATGTGTTAGCCACACCGGGTTGGTGTTAGCATGTGTCACCTTGCTTTTATTGTTGTCAAAATTAGAGGGCTTCACAGTCAAAAAAATACTTTGATGGATAGCTGAAGAGCAAAATGTACAAAGTAGGGGAGGAGTATTGGGAAAGGCTGAGGGGATGAGACGCAAGTATGATTGACCGTTTGGGGTAAGCAGCAAAGCCCACACATGTATGCATTGCGTACCTATTTTTTATTTTGCTGCAACTGACTTTTCCATGCTACACGGTAAGTTCGACAATACAAGCTCCATATCATTATAAGACCGTATAGGTATTCTAGACATACAAAAGAAGTTAACCCGTTCGTAAACATATATAAAGAAGAAAATTTGAAAATATTCAGTTAAAGCAGAGACCTTTTCCATTTATCGAAAGGTTTTCTTTATCTGCTTTGTGAGATTTAAGTTCTCTGGGGTCATAAGTATTACAAGTCGCGGACCAAGGACCCCTATGCGAAAATGGTTGATATTTTTCAAGAGTCGATAAAACAAATGTTTAAAACTCTGCAGCAAATTCGTTCCCAAGTGCAAAAATAAGTTTATCTGTAAATCTGATCTGCAAAAAGACACATGTTCCTGTTGCGTTTTATCTTTACACGAGGCAAGTAAACATGACCATGGAAGTCACGGAGCCGCAAAAGTAGACTTTCGGAAAGGACAAATTAACACGTCTGTCAACAAACTTGAATTCCGCACAATCACCAATAGCAGGAAAGCCAAAATTTCGTCATGTGAAAGAAGAATAATCAAGAAATCATCGGACACATTTGTTTTGGGTGGTGTATTAGTTAACCAGAAAATACAATATCATATACGGAAAAGTCGTGAACCAAAGATCTCGTGGATCAAGGACACCATACTGTAGCGCATTGCGCAACTTAGCTGATACGTAAGAAAAAGAACTGAGACCATAACTGGTTGTTTTAGGTTTATTGAAGGACAGAATGTAATTTCCACCAAGATCATGCTTGAGAAGATTTTGAATGCCCTTATTGCATAGAGATGTAGAGTTTGACTTGAGTGGTAAAAGGACAGGTAATTTGCAAATATAAATCTCAGTATTCTCTTATTTACATTATACCCTTTTCTTGACAAGAAATTACGAAAGGCCAGTTCTTTTGCTACGGGGATAACACGGCGAAAAAAGCACTACTTTGTTGCGAGCTTTCCAGAGTAAAAACGTCTTCACAAATCAAAAGTCTACGTTAAGAGAACACACCAGGGTTACTCCTTAGTATCTGGCTAGAGATCTTCTTCTCACTACTTTTTCCTCCGGCCGCGCTTCAGCCATTTGATTAGGGCCAGTCAAGTTGCCTCCTTCGTGGCCGAAAAGAATTCTGGGTAATTCTGCCATTCCAAGACAAGGGAAGCCCCCCGATTCTCATTTCATAGATTTTTTCATAAGTGTCGAGCCACCCAGTCCTACCAGCAAAATAACGCATCGATTGAATGTTTTAGCTTTCAAAACTTGCCAAGATTGTGTCAGTAGGTCCTGGAATTCGTCCACAGAAAGGCCAGAGAGACAACTTCACTCGTGAACCGCCATGTTTACAACACATAGATATAGATAGATAGACTGTTTATTAAGGAAAACATTGCAGTTAAAAAAACTGAATTGCGCCTCTTTACAAGTAAGAAATATAAGAAATGATTTATAAAAACTACTATTATAAAATTACAAAGCGACTACTCTTAGAGACAGAGCATTTTAGGCGTCCCAGTCTGCATGATACCATCCTTCGCCTCTGTCTGAGACAAGACCAGACACACACGGTTCTTAAGTTACGTTTATGCCTATAAAATCAACGGAAATGTCAATTCAATTGCTGGTTAATAAAAAAAAAAACCCCAGCACGTTAATTTTTTTTTTGGTAGGCTAGGTATCGAACAGCCAGAACATTTGCGCATGCGCTGACGGAATGTTTGAACAAGAGAGAAAAACGCAGTACCTCCAGACACTGGCGCTGGAGCGTCGTACCAAACGAGTCATCCCGGGATTTCGGCCCGTGCGATCGCTTTTGGACGCAGTTGGCCCTTCGCTGCTTTCTGCTACCGACCTTGCCTCCCGGTAGGGCATTAAGGGAGAGATATGTCGGCCCCTAAACCATATGTGACAAATCCCACGCCTACTCACAGCTCCAAACCGCCCTTGTCAATATAGCGTAAGAATAAGATGGCTTATATATTTAACGGAAAAGTCATTTTCTCTGTCATATAGTAAGCAAAGAAGTCGCAGATTACAAAGTGTGCGCATGCGCCCAGCTAAAGGTAACACACATACATACATACAGGCAAGCATAAATAAACCTTATTTCATCTCGAATTTCAGAATAACTACAAGAGCTAATAGTGCGCATGCGCGCTGCTAAAGGTAACACACATACATACATGCAAGCATGCATAAACTTTATTTCATCTCGAGTTTCAGACTAACTACAAAGGCTAATATCTTCAAGACATTACATTTACAACTAAAATACATAGCATATACAGGTACATAACTAAATACACAATATTTAAAGATATATTAATTAACAAGAAAAGCCGCTGTACAAAATGCAACCCTCGATTCTCTTTTAAACCCAGTAAACTCAGTGGTAGGATAAAATCAGGTAGCGCATTTCGCAACTTAGCTGATGCGTTAGAATAAGAACTAAGACCGTAACTGGTTGCTTTAGGTTTATTGAAGGACAGAATGTAATTTCCACCGAGATCATGCTTGAGAAGATTTTGAATGCCCTTATTGCATAGAGATGTAGAGTTTGACTTGAGTGGTAAAAGGACAGGTAATTTGCAAATATAAATCTCAGTATTCTCTTATTTACATTATACCCTTTTCTTGACAAGAAATTACGAAAGGCCAGTTCTTTTGCTACGAGGATAACACGGCGAAAAAAAGCACTACTTTGTTACGAGTTTTCCAGAGTAAAAACTTCTTCAGAAATCAAAAGTCTACGTTAACAGAACACACCAGGGTTACTCCTTAGTATCTGGCTAGAGATCTTCTTCTCACTACTTTTTCCTCCGGCCGCGCTTCAGCCATTTGATGAGGGCCAGTCAAGTTGCCTCCTTCGTGGCCGAAAAGAATTCTGGGTAATTCTGCCATTCCATGACAAGGGAAGCCCCCCGATTCTCATTTCATAGATTTTTTCATAAGTGTCGAGCCACCCAGTCCTACCAGCAAAATAACGCATCGATTGAAGGTTTTAGCTTTCAAAACTTGCCTAGATTGTGTCAGGAGGTCCTGGAATTCGTCCACAAAAAGGCCAGAGAGACAACTTCACTCGTGAACCGCCATGTTTACAACACATAGATATAGATAGATAGACTGTGTTTATTAAGGAAAATATTGCAGTTAAAAAAACTGAATTGCGCCTCTTTACAAGTAAGAAATATAAGAAATGATTTATAAAAGCTACTATTATAAAAATACAAAGCGACTACTCTTAGAGACAGAGCATTTTAGGCGTTCCAGTCTGCTTGATACCATCTCTCGCCTCTGTCTGAGACAAGACCAGACACACAAGGTTCTTACGTTACGTTTATGCCTATAAAATCAACTGAAATGTCCATTGCTGGTTAAAAAAAAAAAAAAAAACCAGCACGTTAATTTTTGTTAGTAGGCTAGGTATCGAAGGGCCAGAACATTTGCGCATGCGCTGACGGAATGTTTGAACAAGAGAGAAAAACGCAGTACCTCCAGACACTGGCGCTGGAGCGTCGTACCAAACGAATCATCCCGGGATTTCGGCCCGTGCGATCGCTTTTGGACGCAGTTGGCCCTTCGCTGCTTTCTGCTACCGACCTTGCCTCCCGGTAGGGCATTAAGGGAGAGATATGTCGGCCCCTAAACCATATGTGACAAATCCCACGCCTACTCACAGCTCCAAACCGCCCTTGTCAATATAGCGTAAGAATAAGATGGCTTATATATTTAACGGAAAAGTCATTTTCTCTGTCATATAGTAAGCAAAGAAGTCGCAGATTACAAAGTGTGCGCATGCGCCCAGCTAAAGGTAACACACATACATACATACAGGCAAGCATAAATAAACCTTATTTCATCTCGAATTTCAGAATAACTACAAGAGCTAATAGTGCGCATGCGCGCTGCTAAAGGTAACACACATACATACATGCAAGCATGCATAAACTTTATTTCATCTCGAGTTTCAGACTAACTACAAGAGCTAATATCTTCAAGACATTACATTTACAACTAAAATACATAGCATATACAGGTACATAACTAAATACACAATATTTAAAGATATATTAATTAACAAGAAAAGCCGCTGTACAAAATGCAACCCTCGATTCTCTTTTAAACCCAGTAAACGCAGTGGTACGGATAAAATCAGGTAGCGCATTTCGCAACTTAGCTGATCCGTTAGAAAAGACCATAACTGGTTGCTTTAGGTTTATTGAAGGACAGAATGTAATTTCCACCAAGATCATGCGTGAGAAGATTTTGAATGCGCTTATTGCATAGAGATGTAGAGTTTGACTTAAGTGGTAAAAGGACAGGTAATCTCAGTATTCTCTTATTTACATTATACCCTTTGCTTGACAAGAAATTACGAAAGGCTAGTTCTTTTGCTACGAGGATAACACGGCGAAAAAAAACACTACTTTGTTGCGAGTTTTCCAGAGTAAAAACTTCTTAAGAAATCAAATCAATCAGCTCCAAACCGCCCTTGTCAATATAGCGTAAGAATTAGACTGCTGCTAAAGGTAACATACATTATTTCATCTCGAATTTCCGAATAACTACAGGAGCTAATATCTTCGAGACATAACATTTACAGCTAAAATACATAGCATATTCAGATACCTAATAAATACATAATATTTAAAGATATATTTATTAAAAAGAAAAGCCGCTGTACAAAATGCGGCCCTTGATTCTCTGTTAAAGCCAGTAAACTCATAGGAACGGATACAATCAGGTAGCGCATTTCGCAACTTAGCTTATACGTAAGAAAAAAGAGAGCTAAGACCATAACTGGTTGTTCCAGGTTTTTTTGAGGGACAGAATGTAATTTCCGCGAAGATCATGCATAAGAAGGGGACGGGAGAGAAAACGTATTTTTCATATAAGCAGAAAAACCTTTTTTTTTAAAGAAACAGAGCAAAAAAAAAACAACAAAAAAACATACTTTTATCAACTCATACGAGGAAATTTTGAATGCACTTACTGCATAGAGATGTAGAGCTTGACTTTCGTAGTAAGAAGACAGGTAATCCGCAAATATAAATATCGTTACTGTCTTATTTACATTATTATACCGTTTCTTTGACACGAAAATTACAGCGAAATAAAAGCACAACTTTGTCGCGAATTTTCTATGACAAAAACGTGTTCAGAAATCCGAAATCTAAGTTAACAGCACACACCAGGCCTACTCCTGAGTATCTGGCTAGAAATCATTTCCTCTGGCCGCGCTTCAGCCATTTGATGACGGCCAGTCTCGTGCTTCTTAAGTTGCCTCGTTCATGCCCAAAAAGAATTCTGGGTAATTCATGACAAGGGAAGACTCCCGATACTCATTTCATAGTTTTTTTCGTAAGTGTCGGGCCACCCAGTCCTACCAGCAAAATAACGCATCGTTTGAAGGTTTTAGCTTTCAAAACTTGCCCAGATTGTGTCAGTCGGTCCTGGAATTCGTCCACAGAAAGGCCAGAGAGACAACTTCATTCATGAACCGCCATGCTTACAACAGAGCATTTTAGGCGTCCCAGTCTGCATGAAACCATCTCTCGCCTCTGTCTGAGACAAGATCAGACACACAAGGTTCTTACGTTACGTTTATGCCTATAAAATCAACTGAAATGTCCATTGCTGGTTTAAAAAAAAAAAAAAAAAACCAGCACGTTAATTTTTGTTAGTAGGCTAGGTATCGAAGAGCCAGAACATTGGCGCATGCGCTGACGGAATGTTTGAACAAGAGAGAAAAACGCAGTACCTCCAGACACTGGCGCTGGAGCGTCGTACCAAACGAGTCATCCCGGGATTTCGGCCCGTGCGATCGCTTTTGGACGCAGTTGGCCCTTCGCTGCTTTCTGCTACCGACCTTGCCTCCCGGTACGGCATTGAGGGAGAGATATGTCGGCCCCTAAACCATATGTGACAAATCCCACGCCTACTCACAGCTCCAAACCGCCCTTGTCAATATAGCGTAAGAATTACATGGCTTATATATTCAATGGAAGTCATTTTATCTGCCATATGGTAAGCACTGGAGTCTCAGAGTACAAAGTGTGCGCACGCGCCCTGCTAAAGGTGACATACATACAGGCATACGCTTTATTTCATCTCGAATTTCCGAAAAACTACAGGAGCTAATATCTTCGAGACATTACATTTACAGCTAAAATACATAGCATGTACAGATACCTACTAAATACATAATATTTAAAGATATATTCATTACAAAGAAAAGCCGCTGTGCAAAATGCGGCCCTGAATTCTATACCCAAGATAATAAAAGGAACAGTGCCCTCGAGTTTTGTCAAAGTTAGAATGCTGAGCGCCATGATTTGCTAAAATATATTATTTTATCAGACTAAAAGTAATCCGTTTCCAGCGATCTAGCGACATGTTTTCAACATAGATTTTGAGGCTCATCTGCATAAATCACAGAGGCAAAAAGTCATTATATCATTCGTCACTGAGCTGAATTGGTCAGGCACACGCTTCACGGGGCGGTTTCTAAGGTGATAGTGATTGCATTGCATTATGGTTCGTTATTGTGGCGCTTGTTTTAATTCCGTTTGAATGTTTGGTAGTTTTGTGTTGTCTTATACTTTGAGAGGTTTGTTTCGTTCGAGGAACGACAGGGTGGTTTTTGCAATCCGTAGCGTGTTGAGGAATGATTCAGTCGAAGGTCCGACAGAGCTATTTTGGGTTGTGGCTCTTTTTCTTTTGTGCCTCGGGATGGCGTAGTGGATAAATGCATAACTGTGGCCGAGATCTGATACAGCTGTTATAGGTCGAGGACCTTTGCTCTGGGCCACATGGTAGCGTCTTGGGTACATCAGTTAAGGACTGATAGAGCTGGAATAGGTCGAGAACCCTTGCTGTAAGCCGCGATGTGGTTGGTAAAAGACGGGAAAGGGAAAGTCCGGTGGAGGACCGGTCGGAGACCTTACCATAACTAAATGCCAATGAGTCTGCAAGAAGGGTAATGAACTGTGCCATCCCTACTCCACAATAGAATGTTGATCTACTAAGTGCCTAATGTGAGCACATCTTCTTACCCGCCATCACTGGGGTGTGGTGGGTTTGAAAAGGAGATATTTTTTCATGTGCATACCAAATGCACCGTGAACGCAATTTTCACAACAGTTTTCTCCAAGATTAAATTACACTATCAACACCATTACAACCAAGGCAAAGGAAAGGAAAGGAACTTTTGTAAGTGTCTAGTCGTTCTAGCGCTGAAGCACTGATTGTTTATTTAAGGATTTAAACAGTAGTGGTGCAAAAAGAATAGGACATAAGTCCCCTCCTAGGTTAAGCACCATTGGGGACACTGTAAACTGAAATTAACAAATAACGCACAATTATTGACGGGTAATGGTGTAATATGGTTTTTAAGCCGCAGACGGCAACCGGAAGTGAGCTGTTTTCCCTTTTAATAATACACATGAAAAAATTACTCGATTCTGATTGGCTGAGAGCAGTGCAGTTCAAGTGTAACACCAGTGCAAAAAGTGTAACACCGGTGCAAAAAGTGTAACACCAGTGCAAATTACACATCGTAATTCTGGATTTTGATTTGCAGAAAGACATTGGGAAAGTTGTAGGCCAATGATCTCATGTAAACGGCAATGACCAAAATTTTGTACAGAAACTCTGAAAAAAGTTTTCTCGAATGCGAAAAAAAGGGCTTCAAGAAACATCTTCCGGCACTTTTTCCACGCGAATTTTTTCATGTTTGTATTATTAATAAGTAATCATACGGTTTTCTCGTTCAATTTGGAATTAATTTGCACTTGTGAGTTTTTGAAAAAGCTGAAATTGCACTCGCCGAAGCGGCTCGTGCAATTTCAGCTTTTTCAAAAACTCACTCGTGCAAATTAATTCCAAATTGAACTCGAAACCGTATGATTACCTATACTAACATGTGTTGTCACTACCACCTTTATATTGCTAAGTATCTTTCCTCCGTTAGAGACGATCAGGTTAAAAATCTGGGAAACACTCCTGTCCTGGCATGCGAACGAGCAATCTCTTCTCCAGAAGCAGGATGAACTGTATGCCATCACAAAGGCCTTCCCGGCTCAGCTCTTCTGCCTTACAGGGACATGGTTAACGAGTCCTGCCTTGACTCAATTGTCCAAATCCCAGAATACTTGTCCATCAGGAACGATCGGAAGATACGTCGTGGTGGTGGGGTTTGTGTATATGTTGATTCCCTGTTTCCGTGCCGGCGGATGACTGAGTTTGAAAAGGTAGATATTGAGTCCTTGTGGATCTCGGTTCGACCCTACTGTCTGCCGAGATGTGTCTCCTATATGCTCATCGGAGTTATCTACCGCCCTCCATCCAATGGTGACATGAATCATGAACTGTGAATCATTCCTATCAAAACGCCCCGGATGGTCTAGTCGCCGTTACTGGTAATTTCAACCCAGCTGGAATAGGCCTGGAGGTTCAGTATTTCGCTCAAAAGACTGGCATCACCCAAATCATTACGGTCCTGACCACAGACAGTGGCACACAGTACTGGATTTTAAGCAACAAACAAAACTATTTCGAGCCACCGCTTCAAAAGTCTAAAATTGGCAGGAGTGACCACTTCTGCATTATAGTCAAGCCCAATGTTGGCGTTACGAACATCAGACCTGGAAAGAATACGGTATGGAGGCGTGACCTGAGAGAAAGCAGCATCACTGCGTTTGGTAGTTGGATTACACGATTTGACTGGAGCTGTGTTACTACTGTAGCTTACCCCTTGCAAAGGATAAGTTTAACACTTTCTACAGCATCATCACGAGTGCAGTCGACAGCTACTTGCCTACGAAGGGAGTAAAGGTTTGCCTTAATAATAAGTCTTGGATAACTCCTAGGATAACATTCCCGATCACGCTAAGGCAAAAGGCTCTCGCAAAACGTGGTAAGGACTCTGCTCTGTACAAAGATCTGAGAAATCACGTCCAGCGGGAGTGTAAAGCGTCTAGGGCAAGATTCTATTCCAACAAAGTGGCTACACTTAAAGACGCTAACATATCACGCTGGTGGAAAGAAGTCCAATCCCTAAAGTGGCATGGTTGATCGCCCTGAGTGGTGGCTACTGCTGTTCGCTTTACTGGTGAATAGGGTGGCGAACTCCTGGCCGTATCGTTTCAAATATGTTGATGATACTGTTTATGTGATCATCCCTAGGTGCGTGCCAAGCTGTTTGCCATGTGTGGCGAGCCACATTCTTCTCGGTTCGCGGCCGAACGTGGGATGCGCCTCAATACTGAGAAGTGCCGGGAAATGGTAATCAATTTTCTGCAGTATAAGCTTGCCCCACTTGACGCACTGCAATTAGTGGGCTCGATCATCGAATGGGTCAGTAGTTATAATAAGATCCTCGGTGTTCGTCTCAGTAATGATCTGACTTGGAATGTACACATTGATTATCATGTTTTCAAGAAAGCCAATAAGCGCCTGTACGCTCTCGGGTTACTTAAGAAATCAAGCCGATTTACACGGTACGACTTTGTCGCATGCGACAACGGCTTACGACAAGCCCACGACATGATTTACGATTGTTGTGTACGTAAGAAAAATTGTCGTAGCATTTTAAAACAAGTTTTAAAACGCTGCGACAATCGTACGTCATGTCGTAGGCCTGTCGTGAGCTTGTCGCATGCGACAAAATCGTATCGTGTAAATCGGCCCTAAGACCTCGTAGCAATATATTGTGCGCTCATAAGATCAGTTCTGGAATTTGCGTCCCCTGTCTGGGCTGCTCTGCCCGACTATTTTGATTATGTAAAAGACGGGGTGCAAAAGAGAGCACTCCGTATCATACTACCTGGCCTGAGCTACTGTGAGGCCTTGATGGCGTCAGGCCTTGACACTCCCTTCCTTGCGCCGGAGAGATGATTGTCAGAAATTCGTAGAGCTTGCCCGCGAACAGGAACCGCTCCGGTCCCTTCTTCGTCCAAGTGCCGCCACAAATTTGCATGGGTACTCGCTCAGGTCAGGTAGTAAGAATTTAGTTTTGAAACAAGTCAAGACCAAGAGGTTACGAGACTTTGCCTCGGTTAAATACGTTTAAGACTAGGGCTAGTCATTGACTATTGGAACCATATTCACGTGTGATCAATATATTTATATATATATGTATTTCGTATTTATGCAACTACAATGTATAATTCAGTGCTATGCACTGCAAGACATTGAAATATACAAACATCATCATTATCATCAATATACCCGTGAGAAGCATAACAAGCTTAGTTGCTTGGCAACAAGCAAAAGCACAACTGAAAATCCAGAGTGCAATTTGTGGTCTATGAGAAATTTTACAAGTGCTTATTTATTCCAAATTACACGAGAAAAATCATGAGATTGCTTATTAATAATAAACATGAAAAAATTGGAGATGGTTAAGCAGAAAAAAACACGCGTATCACACATGCCATAAATTGCACCATCCAGGGCACGCACTTGATTGGTTCTGACCAAACCCCATTACAGTTTATTAGCCAATCATAATCCAGAATTTCGATTTGTAATTTGCACTGGTGCATTACACTTTTTGCACTGCTACACTTGAACTGCACTGCTCTCAGCCAATCAAAATCGAGTAATTTTTCATGTATATTATTAACGTAGTAATGCACCGGTGAGAAGGATGATAAGCTAGGTTCTTGGTAACCGCCAAAAGGACAACAGAAAATTCAGTTGCCAAGCTTCTAGCTATTATTGAAACCACTGCCTCTCCATAAAGCTTCAATGAGGATTTTTTCCCCTGGCTATGGCCCTGACTTGGCCTTTATATAATGGATGTTAAAATGCAGGCATGATTCCACCAGTTTACAAATTGCCCTTTCTGAAACTTAAAATTTCTTTTGGTCCATATTATCTTGTTTGTCTGATATGCACATCTTTGTCGCTTTTATAATTCATGGTCTTGAAAACAGCACAGTGAGCCATAAATGATTCATCCGTGTCTGTTGAAGAAAAATTAAATAAACTTCAAGAGAGCTCAACATTCCCAAAAAGACGAAAGCAAGTTTGAAATTAATACAGTAAATGGAAGTAAAGATAATCACTTCTTGAGATGTTTATCAAGAAACAGCACTCACCTCCTGCTGCATTTGATAACTCGACCCAGTCTGCTAACCACTGAACCAGGGCCTCTGGGTCAACATCAGTAGTGTCCAGGCCTCTTGAGTGGCATACCTAATAGGATAGAGGGTGTCATTATGATGATACACTTGCAACTGAGAAAGGCTGTTGATACACAACATTTTTTCATATTCGAAAATAAAATTTAGGTGGACGTCAATCAAATGTTTCCATGACGAATTCAACTGCTGCCAAGAGAACAGGAGGATCATCATCAAAGTTGCTGCCTAATGGTCGCCTGGTTGCCTGGGGCACCTTATTTGCGAGCGCGGGCGACCAAATTTCTAAACAAGTGGCTTGAATGGGCGCCTTACTTGATTCATCCTCACTTTCTTGTAAATATGACCCTAGCTGGAATTAATTAATTCTGGGCTCTTAAAAAAATGACTCAGGCTACTAACTTTTAATGTTGGAAGCCCGAAGGGTTCTCGGAAAATTTTCTTATGCAGCAGCCTTGATCACGGAAACATTTGATTGACGTCCACGTAAATTTTACTTTCAAAGTTGTGCATGTAACTGATAACTGCTGTAATGAAACACTTCTCACTTTAATATCAAGGATGGCGCCATGTTACAGTTGTGTGCACCGTCACCTGTCCAATGAACAAACGTCAGACCTTATTTTGATACAACAGCCTTGTGTCAATTCAAATTTGCTAGCATTGGAATGAAATGATCCGCATAATAAACTGAAGCCACCTAACGGTATATGCCTCATCGCCCTTTATAACGTAGTAACAACACCAAAAAAAATGTGAAATGGTCAACACAATGAGGAGTTTGACTTGACACTTCAGGCCCTTTACATACAGTGAGAAGAGAAGCACATTCAGCAGTTGAAATCATGAGCATGTATAACGCACATGTGAAAGGTACTTTTTGAACTTTCTGATTGGTTTCTGACCAGTGGAAGAAAAAAATGACTTTATGTAATTGTTGTTTCAGTAACTAAGTTTTTGCTTGGTCTTTTTTTTCATACTGCTGTGACAAAATAGCCTATCATTGCTGCCTTTTGTTTAGAAAACAATGACTGCAAATTCAAGAATATTTTTTTTTCTTACAGCCTTCAGTTGCTCTTCGTGCAGATGCCTAAATCCTCCTCTTTTTAAAGCAGCATCTTCCTTCTTCACTGATTTCAGTATTCGCTTTAGACGAGAACGCAGAAATCTGTTTGGAAGCCAAGGACTGATTAGCCAGACATGACTAAGTTTTTTCTGCAACAGTAGTTCATGAGAGAATAAGAGTAAAACAGACTTGAAATCAAAGGAACTGTTGATGGCTTCCCCGGCCCACAAACTGTTATCTTCCTCCCAAAGGATTGGTGCTTTTGTATCAAAGTTGTGGGGATTTGTGTCCAAAGAGCACAACCTTAAAACTATAGTAAAGTCCTTAATAATTAATCAAGTTGAGGAAAACATTAATGCAATGTTACTTGCCTTTTTTGGAATATTTTTGTCTTCATGTAGTCACAAAGAGGAATAGAGATGGTAATCCATGTAAACAGATTGTGAACCCCCATGCAAATATTCACTTTGAGAGATTTTTTACCAAGAATTTGTTTTTAAGAAATTGGCTGCTACTGAATTAATTTGCAGTTTACATGTATTGTATTTTAAAGGTTCTGTGATAATTCTTTGCACACTGTTGGTGAAATTTAAAGTATACAGGACAAAAAGAGATGGCAAATTATCCTGGACCTCTTTTCTTTTTATTAACCTCGTTTTTTTTTGTTTGTCGCACAGGTGACTGAATTTATTTGTGTTGCAAATTGCTGTGCATTTGGTTGTGAAAACATTAATTGTTTAACACTATCATGACCTAAATACTGATAACAAAGCCAATATGTTACTTCATTTGCGGCCTTCAGTATCTGTAAACACTTCTCAAATTGTCTTTACCAAATGATAGCGTGGCAAATAATCAAAGCTGAGAAGCTCTCCCTTGAAAAATTCAACTGCATTTAACAGCTCTTGGTTTGAAGGATGCTGTTTTTCTACAACCTGTCAGAAAAAGAAGATTTTTGAGATGCATGTTGCATTAAACAATAATAATTTTAATTTAATTCCCCTGGTATTGCTATCACTTCTAAAATCTACAATGCACTCCTCTTTTTGAAAAATGTCCACATCCTTTGTTAAAAAAAATTGTCAGCGAAGAGTGATGTGTAGATAAAGGCAAGAGATTTGTGTGCAATCTGGAATAGTCTAATACAAAGTGGCTGGAACTAGAATAATTATATTTCACATGATTCTTTTACATGGGAAGTCTCAATTTGAGCTATCTCTAGCCGTTTAAAATGAGTACACGCATGCAGGATTAGACCACTGCAACTGATTAAGTAATTGCAATTGTGCAGTTTGGTGAAATACCGAATTACTACATGTAGTCCAACACACATACATGTACCAGTAACAATGAGTTAATTTACAACAAAAGACCAAGAGGCCCACTGTACAGTAGGTATTCAGTTTAAAGTATTAAGACAGTCTGAAATGAACCAAAGAAATTATGTGAAAAGAATTTCATCCACATTCAAAATGTTTGATTGCTAGCCTAAATGAGTCACATGTGAGCTAGATGTCAAACGTGACATACAATAATTTATATATAATTATACAGTATATAGACTGAACTAATTAGCACTACACAGCTGGGCGGTATTAACAAGAAATCATTCCTTTTTAATGATGTCAACCTTTTCAGTTTGCATGATTAATTTACACCGCAGAATGTCTTCATGGGTTCCGTGTCTTACACAGATCTACTCTCAGTTGGCAATATTGACACAGGGGCAAGCAAGAATTAATCATATTTATCTTCAACCAGTAGACTAGACTTTATAATACTACTGCTATCATGGAAATGTATCATCTGCATTCGTAATAATTATCAAATCACATCAGCAGCAGGGTGATAATATGAAAAATTCCACTTTAAACATGATTCTTTAACATGCACTCACAAGCAAAGTCTATTGGTCCCCTGACCCGTCTAGAGCTTTCATACAAATGTTGTAAAATACATGTACATTGTACGGTGCAACTTTGGCCATTTCTAAACCAACATTGGATTAGAAGGAGTAAGATGTAAGGAAAATTTAATCTCTTATCACACAGACAAATGGGCATTAAATAGTGGTGTGTCACATAATTCCTACACATGTTTTGTCCAAGATTGTAGTGAAAATCTCAGTACACCTTCATTTAACCAACGTTTCCAAATAAACATTACCTTAACTGAAGTTGACATCAAGTCTTCTGACTGACTATGTGCTTTGTAACCCAGTGCCAATCTGCCAACTTCTCTAACGAGAGGAAGATAGTGTCTTCTCCTTCTTGTTATATCCTGTATCACAAACTTTTCCTTCTGGTGTGGCTGCCAGTAATGACGCGACAACAACTGCTTGGGATAGAGGAAGCTGCCAATAAAGTGACAGAGACAGCTGTGATCAATGGGCACTTCAGCAGCATCAGAGAGAGGGACAGTCCATACTACAGGAAACTATGGAAAACCATCTCATGCGCAAATTAAGTCTTTACCAATTATGAGCTTCTGCAACCCAGAAGACATCAGACCTCTCCAGGAGCAATGGTCACAATTATTTTATATTTAAGAGATGAAGATGGAACATTAAATTTTATAAAACATGCTTTATTAATAACAGATGCCTTGTTTTCATTTTTAATATGTAATTGGTTTTCTTAAGTTGACCTGTTTTATATTTTGATCAATGAATATTAACCCTTTGACCCTTGACCCCCAAGCCAGCCTGAACCGGCAATACTTAGCATTTTACTCTAACGCCAGATGATTTTACTCATCAATGGGGAACCCCCAGGAGTCAATGGGTTGAGGGATAAAGATGGTATTATAAAAGATGCTTTATTAACAGAAGGGAGGCATGGTGGCCTCATGGTTAGTGCACTCGACTCCGGATTGAGTTGTCCGGGTTTGGGTCCTGGCCGGGGACATTGTGTTGTGTACTTGGGCAAGACACTTAACCTTCACGGTGCCTCTCTCCACACAGGTGTATAAATGGGTCCTGGCGAATTTAATGCTGGGGGTAACCCTGCGATGGACTAGCATCCCATCCAGGGGGGAGTATAAATACTACTATAGTCACTTCATGCTACAGAAACCGAAGATAAGCGCCGGCCTGATGGGCCTTCTGGCTCGTAAGCGGTGACTTTACCTTTTATTAACAGATGCCTTTTTTTCATTTTATGTGCATTTGTAATTAGTTTTCTTAAGTTGATATGTTTTCTTTTTGATCAATGAACATTAATATTTTGTAAAGTCACACATGTGTTGTTAGTAGTAATACTAAAAGTAACACATGTTGCCATCGCCACCACCGTTGTCAAAGCAGTGGTTTAGTGTTACAGTAGTAAAAGTAGTATGACAAATTAGAGATTGCATGGTAGATATTATGTACAATCCAATCAGAAATTCATCAATGGACAACTAAAAGAGACACTTACGCTACAAATGGAACTGCATAACCCAAGAATGGTATGAAGAACGCTACAACAACTGGTAAACTCTTAAGGAGGTCTTTCCTTGTCTGCAGAAGAAGAGATCAGAAAGTGACTCAAAAAAATTCATAAAATTCCTTATTGTATCATTTACTTGAGAACTACATTTGTAAATTCAAGAAGTGGTGTTCATATCATTAGTGGTAATCAGGCAAGAAGGTCAACTGGTTATACGATGATGATGTGTGACAAAAAACACAAACATGCAATATTGGGGGGATCTTTGTTTACACAGTCCTATCATTTAATACATGACTACAATATGATCTTCACTGCTGCAGTCTTTGTGAAGGTCATTCTTTTTATCTTGAAAAGACACTGTACAGAGTAAGCAACGGGATAGAAAAACGACAAGTAAGGACAAGTGCTCAATGAACATGGCAATGTGATAATTTTAATGAAAATTCAAACCCATAATCTCTGTGATGCTGGTAGAATGCTTTATCAACTGAGCTACATGTTGGAAACCACTCAGTTGAGAGCAGGTCAATTTCATTTCATCACTTCTACGTTTCATCCATAACTTGCAAATTATTCAAATGGATACCTTTATTTCATCAAGTCCTTTCACG
>NC_090887.1:5057393-5082393 GCF_036669925.1 Montipora capricornis
CGTGTGAATTTGCAAGTACATTTCGTGATTTGTGGTCACTCGTGATGTTTTGAAAGTTCTCAAAATTGCACAAGCTGTAAGCGAGAGCAATTGAAAACTTTCAAAACACCATGAGTAACCATAAATCACGAAATACACCAGCAAGTTCATACGATTTTTTACTTATTTTATACTCAATAAAATCACTCCATCGCTTTGTTTCCACAGCGACGTCCGTATTTCACCTATTTATGCAGTCGTCATTGACAAACCAGAAACGCGATATTTTGTTGAGTACCGTATTTATTCGATTAAGCGCCCACCCTGAAGGTAGAAAAAGTTAATAAGCGCCCACCCAAAGGACAAGATTGCCTGACATCCATCCAGCAAGCCCTAACAGCTTCTCGGGCGACTGACCCATTTGCCGACGTTACGCGGTCAGATGTCGAGGAGGTAGCACCAGAAAGTTCACTTATTGCGCTGAGCGACGATGACATTGAAGTTGGTTGAGAATTATGATAGCTAAAGACCCTTCTGCGAAGACCGAACAATTAGTTGTTAGACCTGGGCATACGTAAACCGAGCAATGAACAGTTACAATTTATATGCTTTAATATTTTGTCTTGTTTTGTTACAAAATAAACGTTTTACTTACTGAAAATGGTGAACATTTAATAAGCGCCCAGCCTCGAATAAGCGCCCACCTCGAATTACCGCCCACCCTTAAAGGCCAAAAATTAAATAAGCGCCCTGGGCGCTTAATCGAATAAATACGGTATATAATAAATAAATACGGCTACGACAATTATGTACGGCGATATAAATTTGATGTCAAATATATACGGTCAAACAAATATACATCGAACTTTGTATATAATGACATAATTGAGTACGTTATGGGTACGACAAATAATATGTACCTTACGCAATTGAAATTCTATTGCGCCTTCTGTTTCATGTCAGTGGATTCTTCAGTTAAACATGCTCTCAAAATTTTCGCGGTAATGCAAAATGGCGAACGCGCAGCCGAACGCCCAAGATTCAACTCCAGGTGGTTTGGATAGTTTAGTAAGGCAAATCATCGAACATCCTGCTTTCAAACATGCTGTGAACACAGCTTCGTCTTCTAGTGGTGCCCCATCCGGTTCAGGAATTGCTGCCTCGTGGGCTTCGGGGAACGCTAGTGCTACCTCTCCAGCAAGGTCTTCAGCAAGCTCCGGACGAAACTCCGTGCCTCCTAGAAGTAGCGCCGACGAGTCCGTGACACGAATCCCACGAGGGGAGTTGGGGGAAATTCTCCACCGAAGAAACACAAGTGCTCCTCCCCAATTTCGGAGTAGAACGAATTGGCAGCCCACGGCACGTGGACGTGGCCATCAGCCTTACAGTAGTGGGGGTAAACGAAGCCAGTCTGGTCAGGGAGGGACAGGGAAACGGCCAAAGAACAGCACGTTTTCTAGAGAAGTTGTTTTATTAAGAAGGCCCGACGATTGCATTGTGAGGGGGGCTGCAAAAGCGGAACTACAGCGGCTGGGTCATGTCATTAGTGACTACCGGTTAGACAAGACTTGGTCTGCTGACGTTGTCTTGGAAAAATTACAATCTGCCTTCGAAATGTCCGTGCCATCACTTGCAGAGGTCACCTGTGAACCAAAGTAAGTGTAAGCTCTATTTATTTATTTATTTACTTCTTGGATTGCATACTAACTTTTCAGTGGCCTACACTATCATTTTAATGAGCAAAAACAATCGCTCTGCACGTGCGGCGTGAAATTTGTACATTTCTTTTCAGTTCTCTGCAAAGCTACAACGCGAAATGACCAAATCTCAAGCTCTGAAGACAACGTGAGCACGTAGTGAAGAATTCTTTTTTTTTTTTTTGAGCCTGGTTTGAACACTGTTCCTCCCACTTCAGTTCCTGAAAAGTTCGGGTAGTTTATAGAAATTCGACGAACTGGACTAATGACAAAAAAAGATTCTTATTTTTATAAACAATATTTATTTCAGCATTTGCTCTAAGAGCACAGTGTGCTCATCGAGAGAGCTTACGCTGTTTACAATAATAGGGAGCTTAAGCAACGACAACGGCGACGGCAACAAAAACGTCATCTCAAATCTAAATTCGCGTTATGTTAATCATGTCGTGGCTATTTCAACCTTTTCAACATGACAAGGATGTGGTAGTTCCTCAAGAATGACACTGGTCGGAACGGCGCTTAATTAAGAGGAGAAGAGGAAAATTTATCCTCAAGTGCTGATGTTCTTCGTAAAGCCTCAAATTTGGCTATTTTGTCTTGCAGACGACGGCAAAGAAATGGACAAAAGTGAAAAATGCACGTGCAGGGCGTGTAAAGCTATTGTTTTTGCCCACTAAATATGCAAATTTGTGACGTTTTCGTTGCTGTCCCCGTTGCTTAAAGGCCGGGACACACTAGGCGACAAGTCGCAGTGACATGTCTCTGCGACAAGTTGCTCCATGTGTACTACTTGCAACACAAGTCGCTGCGACACGACGCCTGTTCGGAGCACAATGATTTTCATGAAATTAACCGTGTCACACAAGGCGATTTGTTGCAGCGACTTGTCCCCGCGACGTGTCGCAGCGACTTATCGCCTAGTGTGTCCCGGCCTTAAGTAAATAATCTAAGATTTGTTTGTCCGACGCACAATTCCATCTATCTCCTAACAAGTGCGCAGCAGAGGCGAACGGCTTCTTGCGCAGGGGGGCAAAAGAACATCAATTTTTAAAGAAAAGATGATGGTTTAAGGCACTAAGTATGAAATGTTGAAACCTGTCGATAACCAACGTGAAATAAATAATTACGGGATGGATAACGCAAATGATGCAAACAATGCTTAAAGCTGCTTAGGTTCCACGCTTAAATTGATGAAAAAATGAACGATTTTTTTTGCCTTTCACTTCGAACATAAGGTAAGCAAAGATTGTCAGTGGCGCGAAGATTGTAACTAGATCCCCCAGAAACATTAGAAAACATTTAACTATAAAAAACTGCGATAAAAATAAACAAATCTTAACATACTAACAAATACTAAAAACTTTGTTAAAAACTTTGTTAAGAAACGACGACGTGTCGATGTTAGCTAAACGTCGTTATTAAGTCAAAGTAATTTGAAAATTGCAATCTATAAAATTGTTGGAAGGAAATCTTCCGGGGGATGAACGACTCCTCAACAATCCTGTTTCATTTCTTTATTTGGCGTTCTTGAGTCGATCTTACAGCTCTCGTTCAACTAGTTTTCGCTCTCTCACACTATGCTTGTAAGGCATACAGCTCGTTTTATAACAAGTTCTTAGTCTGACTGAACAATCAAGAGCTAATCACTCGTCAAAATGACGCCTGCTAGAGGCTTGTTTGTTTCGACAGTATTTTACAGGTTTATCAACATTAGACTAGCACGATCGGAGTACAACACGTTACAAAAAATTACAAGAAAGGAGTTACAATATCTAGAATCAAGTTACACAGAAAACTTACAGAGAAATGACGATTTATGATTGTTACATAACTGAGTCAAAACAAAGGACTACACGGAGAGGAGGACAGGCTTAAGGCTCCGCCCGATACATAAATTACCAAACGCAGGCGGCAAAAGTACTTTGCCAGAGCAGCTGTACGATTCCTACTTGCACCAATTTACCATAATAAACCTGCGTAAAAGCCTTTGATTTATACATAACAGGGAACCGCACATGAAAGAGAACCGCTTATCTGTCATGAATCCGGCCTGGAACCGCAATGACAGGCCAGAGAAACCAGAGAAGAAGAGAAGGGGAGTTATACCGTAATAACCCACAGGTAAGCCGCACCTTTTTTCCAAAAATCGTCGCTAGAAATCGGGGGTGCGGCTTATCTGCGAGAACAAAAACTACTTTTTGCTTATATCTTGTTAAATGTTTGATAGTTGAGTTCAGATGTGCCATAAACGTTACCAAATCATCTTTTCAACATTTTCCTTGAAGTTCAAGTGCAACATTTGAGTCAGAAAGCGGTAATTCATAATTTTAAAAAATCAAGTTTGGGTCACGTGACCAGCTACGGACTTTCTCATTTTAAGCAAATGGTGCGGGTTTGAAAAACCAAATCACTATTATTTTGTTTAAGAGATGACCCACTAATAGTGTTTCGACAGCAAAATCATGTAACTTTCATTTTCATAAAAACGATGTCACATGACCTCTTAGTGCAAGTGGCCTATTAGAGAGCTGCCTCGCTCGTTCGCTTCAGGCTCACTCGCTGCGGCAGCAATGAAGAAATTCCCGTCAACAAATACCAGAAAAAGATCGTCCATATGTCAAAGTTGGTAGAAACAACGTTCATTATGTTAAAGTGCGAAGCAGTTCGATAAACAGTGGATGATGAAGACTCGACTTCTCAAGACTCGAATTTGGATTTCTTTCAAAAAGCTTTTTTTCCAAAAATTGAGCTGCTAAATTCAGGGTGCGGGTTTTTACGGTATCCAGAAAGTACGGAAAAAGAACATTCTAGAATAAAACACAACTGGTAAGACCAGAAACAACTGTGACTACCACCGAAAAAACCAATTAAAGTCTTTTTAATGAGAAACTTAGTTGGCCTGACGTACAAAACACTTTTCTCGAACTCCTGTTCCAAACCCAATTCATGACACTAGGAAAAAACATATTTCAAGCATGGTACTATATAGCAAGTGGAACCTTAGAAACCAGTTTCTCACAAGAGTGTCAATTAGCAATGTTTTTCGGAAAGCGTCAGAAAAAGTGTAACCAATGACCTGTTTTTCATATCCCTTAATCCAGCATGAAAACACTAACCCATGATTTATCTATAATCGTAGTTACCCAGTGAGGCCAAGCAATTTAATGAAATAATCGTACGTAGCTACAATTTTTATCGTTCAACAAAATACTAAAAAAACAATTGATAAGAAGCCTGTAGAGTGAAAGAAAGGTACAATGAAAATTAAGGGCGAATTAATCAGGCCAACTGGATGGTCAAGGCGACTGAAAACAGAACACAATTTGTCAATTTCTGTATTAACAGCCACAGTTGTAGAAGAAAGGGCATAGTCACGAGTAACATTGTCTTTAACAAAGAGACTTTGTAGCGTTTATCAGAATGACTGTGAAAGTGTAAAAGCAACCCCGTGTTTGTAGGTTTTCTGTACACTTGATGTTTTCGTTGACCGTCGTCGCCATTGTAGATTTTAAGGTCCCTTATTATTTCGACGGATTACTACACAAAGGATGAGGCATTTGGTGTCAGCATTAATGGTAGCCATTCTTGTGAAGTAAAATAAAATAAAATCATATTTAAAAGTATCCACCATTATTTTATTTCAGATTTAAGATTATGATGGGCATAGGATCAGAATTGGTAGAACCGGGTCTTACACCAGACCAAAAACTAAATGGTGAGCTCATCTGTAGAATTTTTTCTCAAAGAACCCTATGGCTTCTTCCTGGTCAAGTCTTGAGTACAACAAAACCAGACAACAGAGTAAGTAACATTTTCATCATATCACGTCTCAAATTAACTTAACATCCAAGATTTTTTGAAAAACTCTTAATTTTATTTGGAAAGCGTGCATAATGGATTTTAAATACAGAAAAAGCGTTCACAACTTTAAAATACATATGTAAACAAGCTATAAAATGCAGGGACCACGATCCACATACTTCCGTGTACACCAGTATGCCTTGTGTATGTGTTTACTCAGTACTATAATAATTGGTTTCCAGCTTACGGGTGTACCGTAGCACTTTTTCTGTCGACAACTGTAAATCTCAGCCCCGGGCGTCCACACTAATGCGTTTTCGAAAACATCTGTTTATACTGATAACCGTCCACACTGAAACGATCGAAAACGAAGGTTTTCAAAACCCAAGGTCCACAAAAACGTAGGTTTTCGAAAACACTTTTGAAAATGGAGATCTATCGTTCTAGTGTGGACGGTGAAAACGGAGCTTTTCAAATACGTGTGACATCGTAATCTCTTGTATGCCTCACAGGGCGTTTTCCATTTACCAAGAAATTCCGGAAATTCCGGTTGGGATGTAAATGGAACACACGTTTTTGGTTCGTTCCACTGGAAAATCTCCGGAATAAATGGAACTTCTGAAAAGGTAGTCCTCAGTTTTCCCGTTGGAAACTTTCCGATGGAAATGTGTGTTCCATTTACAACTTTTGAAAGGTCTTACCACTTCCAGGCTATTCATGGCCACATTTTTAAATTTTGGCTCGTAAATCGCAATCACTGGGTGGCGAACGGACCTGAGTTAAATGGAACACGTTTTACACCCGATGGAAATTTCCACTGAAATTTCCGGAAATTTTTTGTAAATGGAAAACGGCCACAGTTTCCTGCGCGTCAAGACATAAACAAAGCCTGGTAAACGCTAGTGTGGGCGCAGACCATTTTATCCGCTTTCATGAAGCCGGAGTGTTTCAAAACGGAGGTTTTCAAAAATGCATTAGTGTGGACAGGCCCTCAGAAATAATGTGAAAGAAAAAAAATTGTCGTTCATGAAGAATTGTGTTAGTAGAATTTTTAAAAAAAATTTCCACTGTTACAAATTATTTAAATTCAGAAACGAGCGAATAAAAAGCTTAATAGATCGTTTTCACGTGACGTCATCAGCTTCCAAAATCTAAAACTAAAGATCCACCAAAGTTTTTATCCTCATCAGGCATAAGAGGCGGCATATCTATATCTGTTGACAATTTCACAGCTCAATAGCGTGCTTCGTTTGGAAACCAGAGCATTTTGAATTTCCGGATTATGTAGGTGCGTGACACAAAGCTACGATCAAGTTTGTTGAAAAATATATACTTATCTCATGATTTTGAGCCCTTTTAGAAGTTAGAGCATTAGGAAAAGTGCTTATGTAAATGCTTGTTTTTTCAGTAGTGATAATCAGTCGCCTAGATAGCCAAAGTCAGTTCCAGATGTTTACACTATTTTCCGGCCGCCATATTGGTGTACCACTGAGGTACACCAATATGGCGTTTTCATACTGGGCTCTGTAAATTTCTGCGAAACATTTCGACGAATATCTGAAGTTTGGGGAAACGCAGAGGCCTAAAACTTGGACAAGTGTCTTATTTCTTTATCTTCTATAAGATAACAATTTCTTAGCGTTTTGCACTGGATAGTTTTGATTTATTTTTTTTATTGCGTGACAGTGAAAACGATCTATAGGCGACGTTTCGGCCGTTTTAGAGCACCTTTAGTTGAAACTTAGGACAATATTATTTTTCGGTTTATAGTAGCCTTTCTTTTGTTTTTAAGTATAAGGCCCGAAAGGCTGAAACTTTTTAGCGATTAAAATACTTGAGCTGACGACCAAATCTGAAACCTTAGGGATTAGCTGGCCCCTAGGTTTTTTCCTGAAGATCAAGCACTGCCATTCCGTTTTGAAATTACAATAGGTCTTATTCGTAATGACGTCTGAATAGCTAATTTCACCACTAAGCCTCGTTTGCGCAAAATTATTCACATCAATAGGATATGCAAAACTGTTCGCACGTACGTTTTCTTTACAAGTTTGCTCCTTTGGGATTTAGCACATGCTAAAATTTACAAGTTCGATTTTCGAATTCGAGGCTTGGCTAGGAAGCCAGACGTCATCACGCATAAGGCCTATTAAAAGCCTTTAGGTTTATGCATAAACAGAAAGTGGCTAAGTTGGGGTCGCTAAAATAATACCCAAAAGTAACTATTAAAGAAGGGGTCTACAATGGACTATAAAGGGGTAGGGGTTCTGAGAGGCCAGCGGCACATACCCTGTGAAAATTGCTCTTGGTAGTAAATAACGCCATCCTGCAAATGGCCTATTTTCATTTCAGTATTCATCTCCACTATAACTAGCTTTTTGCTTATAGAAATGAATAACTGAACCTAACTCAAGAATTTTCCTTGAAGTATATATATATACAAAACAACTTTAATTAAATCAGGCTGAGAAAAAAATTAATAATAAAGTAAGCACATTGTACTTACCATCGTCAAGCTTTTTCATTAAGTTTATTTCATTCCAGGTTGCATTTGATGAAGGGCAAAATCTAGATGCTTGCAGTGATTCTGAAATAAACAATGAAGTAATCTCAGATAATGGCAATTATGAGCATGGACTTCAGACCCTGAAAGGGATGTTCCCAACATTGACAGAGGTCACACTGAGGGCAGCCCTTAGTTCTGCTGGGAATGATATCAACATGGCTGTGGACTTCATACTTTCTGATGATACTGCAAATCCAGATTCAGCGATAGCTGTGAATTTTGGCCAGAGTAAGTGTTTCCTTGAATTTGAATTTGGGAAAAGGGGGGGGGGGGGTGGGGAGGGGGGGGGGAGGAAGCAGGGTGGTTAACATACTGTAACATCACTCCATCAAATGAGTCAAGAAATTATTTATAAGGTATTTATTTTATATACGACACGCAGCATTTCATTTGAAATATAATAAATAATTACTTCACGGTTGTGAGGTTCCAACAGGCAACAGTCGTCACCTGGGAGCCAAGCCTGGGCTCAAACTTTTGATCTTGCTGCACACTTACTGTGCTCAATAAAGGCAAATCTAAGCTGTTTGAATACAAATACACAATATGATGGAAAGGTATAATGCACCTGTGAGAAGAATAGAATACAAGTAGCTTGGCAACGGGTGCATTACACGTTTCCATCATATCATGTATTTGTACAAACTGAGGTGCACTCTTAATTGTCATCCTTTTAACCAGCTGACTCTGGCTATTGCTAAACCATTGTGAGATTTGAGCTTTTCAAATGATTTTACCCATGATGATTGGTTTTAATATTATTATTATTAATGAGAGAATATTAGAGTATGTATCACTCAATAATTGAAATTTAGTTGAAAATTCTTGCAGTATTTATATCAGAGTGCAAATTCATTTAAGTAACGATGTATTCTTTTGATGTTTCTAGATGAAAAGAAAGACCAAGAATGGAGCGAGCATGCTGGAGACCCAGCTGCAATCATGGAGCAATTTCGTTCTGCTCGTAAGAAAGCAGGCTTTGAATATATTACTTTTAATAGGATGCACCGCTCATTGCTACAGCAGTTAATGAAAATTTACAAGAACCCTGAATTAGATATTCAGAAATCACCTGAAATAAATTTTGAGGGGGAAATGGCTGCTGATGCTGGAGGACCAAAAAAGGAGTATTTCTATTCTGCAATTGAGTCATTATTCAAAGTTGATCCCATCTTTGGAATTGCCCTATTCACTGGAGAGAGAGGACACTACATTCCAGTTATGAACATGGATGCCATCTCAAGTGGATGCTTCAAGATGGTTGGAAAACTGCTGGCACACAGTGTCTTGCATGGTGGCCCAGGCCTTCCAGGCCTTGCGCCTGCCATAAGCAAGTATTTAGTCAGTGGCTCATTCATAGATGCTGCAGACTTGGTGTCAATAACTGACATTGCTGACATTGATCTTCGTTGCCTCATTGAAGAAAAGGTATGTTACCAATGTTGTTTTTATATTATTTATACGTTACTTATTTCGCCCACACTGATTCTTTCTCTTTCAAATTAACAGCGTCTACTTCCACTCTGTTCCCCCTTAAACCCATTGACTCCTAGACGTGAGACTTCAAAGGAGGGGGGAGGGGTGGGGGAGGGGCAGTATAGGAGTCATTACTTCCATTCAAAAATTATCTGCCCTTTGACCCATTGACTCCTGGGAGTGAAAATTAGTAGATTTTACTCTGTTTAACGCCAGACGATCTTACTCATCAATGAGGGGGGAGGGGGGTGGGGCAACAATCAACACATACTCTGAACATCCAAAGAATGCTTTTCTGGTAATTAATGGCAACAGCAAAAAAATATATTGGCCAAAATTACTTGAGGGCAACTATTTTTAATAATAATGTAAAGGCAGGTACAAATGTCGGATAGGCTCAACTCGAATTGACGTAAAAATGTAATAAGGCCTCGAGAAATCACCCTAGCCCTAATCTTTAAGCGTAACCTTGGTGAAATTGGTGCGAACACTGAATATTCTTGGTTTACCAAACTGTTTTTCGCTCGACCCTATAGGTGAGTGACACCAGTTGATACGGTCCGACCTTTTTGTAAAGCAAAGTCTTTATTCTGTTCAGCAGCAGATGAGCAAGTTAGACATCAATCAAATTTTAACATGTCAGGCTGCGGTCTTTAAAATTTTTTTGCTATGCATGTTTCAATGAAAATACTGGTTTAAGGCTATTACGGCTCAACCTTTTGCGGCTCTAGATAATGACTTTTCTACTTTCAATAAGTGATGTAGAAACAGTAGTTTAGCTTTTCCCTGGGAAATAACAGCAAAAATTGGGTGAATTTTGGGTAAAAATCATGATTGCATTTTGTGCTAACATGCAGCTAGAAAGGAAAATTGTATTAATTTCATTTAAAGTTAACAGGAAACAAGTCAGTTACATCATTAAGTGAAGAAGAGAAAGACAAAATTGAGGGAGCAATGGTGAGGCATGGCTGCACAGACATCCCAGTAAGTGACAGAAATGTGGTAAAATCTGTGCAGGATATTGTGGTGGGTGAAGTCCTGGTATCAAGACTGATGGCATTGGATGCCATTGTTCTGGGAATGAATGCCATACATTTGGGAGATCTTCTGCGTGCTCAGCCAACAGTTCAGCGTTATGTTTTCCCATCACCAGAGCAAGTATTAGTTGATGCTGAAACATTAAAGAATAAGATGAGCCTTGGTTCACTGGAGAAGGTTGATAACGAAATGAAGATGAATGCCTTCCAGTGGTTCCTGAGATTTGCAAGTGAATACAAAGAACCCAGAGGTTAGTGTCTTGGTGCAAAGGAATTACCAATGAAATACCAAGCCGTAATTTGCCCTTTTAAAATATGCAAGTGATGGCGTCATAAACTCAACTGAATTTTGCTCAAATACGATGAAAAAAGATATCAGCCAATTTGTACCACTCAGAAATGCTTAATTTCTATGCAGTAAGATTCTAGTAGATGTGCTTCACAATATGATCATACCAGTTTTGTTACCATGGCAACATACTGGGTTCCAGACCTCACTGATATTAAAGACTTTGCTGGCCACCTTTGGCATTCTATTTTCATATTTGCCAATGGTGCCTTGTCTGCATGATCCTGCAAGCACATAAATGTGTTAGGTTGAGTTTGTGGCCTTGTTAAATGATTTTCTAGCTTATGATCACCAAAAATATTGAAATCAGGTTAGAGGAGACTGGAAAAGAGTGAGTTGCCATGGGAACCAATTTCTTTATAGCTGTAGGTGTGTTGCATATAAACCTTTTAGCCTACCAAGTTTCAATGGTCTCTGCTGCAAATTGACCGAGATAGCTCTATTCACACACTTGATGTTATATTGGGTTGAGTCAATGACGTCATCAGTCCTTTCATTTGCATGTTTTACACATTTTTTCAAACTTAATGCAACTTAATGCTCGCAAGCTACCGGAACTAATACAGATATTTATAAATGGTAAACGGCGTTTTTTATCTTTCCTGGAATTCTATGTGATAAGCCTAAAATTTCAAGGGATAAAAATTTGATCATAGCAGCACTTAAATGGGGACATTTTTCAGTGAGTGATTAACCCATTGACTCTCTGGGGTTCCCCAATGATGAGTAAAATCGTCTGGGGTTAGACAGAGTAAAATACTAAGTTTGGCTGCTTTAAGCCTGTTTAGGTGTTAAAGGGTTAAATATTATTATTTCCGAGTATGTGCCAGCTGAGGTTGTGCAGTAGATGACCAAAGAAGAGCTGTACGGTAACAGTTGGCCTTAATCATCTTGTATCCAACAAAGCACTAGTGGGATAATATTCTTTGATTGCAGTGACGTAACAGGGGTCATGTAGGTGGAAAGAACAATACTGAAAACGTCTTTTGGGAAATAATTATTTGACTCTATTACTTATGCAAAACTTGAAGTACATTTTTCTGTTGTTTTGGCACCAACATTGCCATCTTATCACGTGTCTGAGTGCATTCAAATAATACTATTAATTTAGTGCTTTATTCTAAATGCACACAAAATATCAATAAATCTTTTCCACTTGTTTGGGTAAATTTAATACTGCTTTATAGACAAAGTGTAAAGTACGGCTACAGTTATCACATTTGCAGCATTACTATATATACATTTTTTTACTAAACGCAAAGTAAAGTAAAGTTACTTCTCTATTGTTCTTCTCTAAATGTTTCAGATATACTTGTATTTATCACTGGAAGTGACATCCTGGATAACAAGATCTTCGTCAGCTTTGACTCTACAGGAAACAAATTCTTGCAAGCTGACAGATGCTTTAATCGTATGACCCTTTCCACCACACATAAAACATATGAGGCATTTGAAAATGCGTGCTTAATATCAATAGCTCTGGGCTTTAAGGGTTATGGAAGGCTTTAGGGCAGCCCAAATTTGAAATTGTGTTCTTGTTACACCTTAGGCACTTTTCACTTGACGGAACTCAGACCGGCCAGACAGGCATTTGGAAGAACTAACTTAATTTATAACGTCTTCATATTATAGCCTGGGACCAGGCTCTGCAGTTAGGGTTATGAAGAGAAAAAGAACGTGGCGGAAAAAAAATTGGCGAGCTAAGCAAGTTGAGCGATGAAGTCCCCACGATCCTTTCCGCTCTTTTCTCACACTTTGAGGATGATTTATAATTCTCCAGAAGAATGGAACAGATTATCATGCAAGCCTTCCTTCACATTGTCGCATTTTCTTTGCAAACTGACAGGTCTGGCCCACCAGCTCTGACAAAAGGAAAGTGCCCTCACACATCAATGTTGCATGACCCACTTTCAATATATTTAAATTCAGTCCTACACGTAAGGCATCATCTCAAGGCTGTGGGGAATAAATATGACGATTTGTATGAGTTTTTCCCCAGAGCCTAGAGATGATGCCTTTTGATTGGGACTGAATTATAATATATCGAAAGTGGGCTATGATGATATCATGTTATCATCCTTTATGTCAAATACAGGTCACTTGATCTTCAGGAGTTGCTTTTTGCACTGAAGCTCTAATTGCAACCCTTGAACAAATGCGATTTTTTTTCTGAATTAAGGTTAAAGGGGCTATGTCACGCAAAATGTTGTAATTTCATGACACCACAAATGCCCAAAAAGTAGAATGAAACATTGCAATAACAGTTGGACAACATAAAATAATGCAACAAAAGAAAAGAAAAGCATGGATGGACGCAAATGGACAAGATTGAAACGGAGTGCGTTTCGGTAATCTTGAAAAAAGTTGGGCGACGTTTTTATTGGCTGGATAAAGGTCGGAACTGACTCTAAAGTAACGTGACTTAGCCCCTTTAACATGTGTATTTACCTAGAACATGTGGTACAAAGCGTAAGCGTATGAGCATAATTGCCATGATCCTGCAACTGAAATTCTCTTTTTTTGGAATGAAATGTTACAAAACATCACAGTCTTGAGTAAAGCTACATTTACACCATGATAACCATCATCCAATAATGGTTCTATGCTTTTTAGTTGCAACTGCTGAAACTGCTCATGAAACAAAGCATATGATATATCTGGAACTTCATCCCCATTGTCAGAGCCACAATCTGGTATGGGTTCACCTTCAGTGCAGTGCCAAATTAATTTATTTCTTGATCATTAGCAAAAACACTTTGCACGCCTAAAATAGTCAGAGTTTGCAGTAGAAGTAATTCCAAAATGTCATAGCTGCGTTGTTGACCTGTTCCTTTCGGTACTCATTAGTTGGTTGTTCCAGCTACCAGCTAGTTCATCTAATGTTCTGTGAGTCGTGGCAAAAATATGTCGCGAAGGGCAAACAAATGAATCTTATTAAAAGTGCTACTATGATCAGAAACCGCTTCTCGTTTTTCTTCACGTTTCGAAAGTTCTTCTGCTGAACATTGGAATAGGGAAGATATCGTTGGCATCATCTATTGTCATTAATGTGCCAACCAGAGCCTCTTTTGTTCCTGTGGTTTGCGGATTTGAATGACAATTAGCAATGTTTGTAAACAGATATCTCCCCTAACTGCCAGATTTACGCAGCCATTTAATGAGAAAAACTATCTAATCTTGACGGTTTCATTTAACCGTCCGCCATTATTTGGTGTGGTTCTGACAAATAAGCCTCAGAGAGCTGGATCAAGGAGAAAGTGGCGTCATTTAGTGACTAGCTTAAAGTGCACCTAAGCTCAAATATTTTTTGTCTACAACATTAATCTCCCCACCAAAAGCAAACATGTTTGACCATTCTTATCTCGAAATTTCGAGTTTTATATGCAGGGCTAGAGGCAAAAATTTATCAAACCTGACAGTATAATTTGGACCCACGACCGTGATGTGAGAGGCTTTTGCTTTGGATGGGGAGATTTATATTAGGAAAGAAAAATATTTCCGTTTAAAATGCAGGTATCAATGTGGCTTATAGTATGCAGAACACTAATTTGACAATCTGTCGAAAGCCAAAACCTCTTGCGCTGCATTTACAGTTCAGAGACACTTCATTTTAGCTCATGGATTACGTAGTTATGCCATGAGGTATCGGAGGCAGTTGGATGGAACTCACTCCATCCCAATTAATCTATTCATTAAACTTCGATTTGACATTTCTTTTGTACCTCCCCTCCTAAGTATTGTCTCAGTGTTTATATGTGTATCTTTGGAAGGTTTCAGGGGGTAGTTTTTGGAGAGATTTTTATTCAATGACGCTGATGTTTAACTCGGATACTTCTTTGTTCCGACATCAAACAAAACGTGCCTTGGTGGAGTAGGAAAATGGAAAGTTATTAATTAATACTATAATCATGGAGGTGATACTGTGGGAAAAATAAACATTGAATTCATGAAAGCCACGATAAACTGCCGAATATGATCACAACATTTAATCTTTTTAATCTTTAATTTTTCTTTGTACATGGAAAAAATTCACCAGGAATGTAGCAAATAAACAGAATAAACTTATATCAAGTACAATAAATGAACTTATTGTATGCTCCCTAATTACTTAATAGATACTAACATTATGTATACTAACTATAAACTTGTTTTTCATGAATGCTGTGTATCTAATGAAAAATTTGTATGGAGCAATAATTATTGCTTAATTTAGTTGTTTAAGGGATTCTGACTTTCTAAGGTTGTAGTGTAGGCAGTATTCCAGAGAATTGCAATGCTGAACTGATAACTAAAACTATTCTGCAGACAGTGAGTTCGTGGCAAGGGAATAACTAATTTGTTTACAGAATCTCGTAAGAAAAAACGTGTTTCATTTCATTTGGTAAATTTAGAGGAAAGATAACTCAGGAACAAGGCCATTCAAAGACCTTTATACCATCAAGGCTTTCTGAATTTGGCATTGGTGTATACTAAACTTTCCATCTGAGTTGCTGAAAAAGGCATTCAGCATGGAAATTTGGACGGATTGAGTATTTTTGCTGTCATCGGGATAGACTGCGGGCATAATCCCTTCAAATCAGTTGGGCCCCTTTTCTGAGGCAGTCGTGTTTTGTTATGCAAACACATAAAACGCATTTCTAGTTTCTAAAGAAACTGTGGTGCTGCGTTGGTGAGAGGACAAAACAGGAAAATTTGGTTTTATCAAAGGTATTGGTAAAGGTCGAATTACCACCGTGAACGATTTGGAAAGCTGACGTCTTTTGAGAAGTGGTGTGATGAAAATAGCCTTGAGAAAAACCTGGAGATGATTCTTCCCGAGCAGTTGGATAAAGTACTCAAGCGATTTTACAATTACGGTTGTGAGCGTAATTTGGCACCCACAACATTAAAAGGTAATCAAATGGTTTTCTCATGAAATTAGGAAATAATTTCACTTGCGTTTTGTCAAAATTCTGATAATTTCCCTCGCCTAAAGGGTCGGGAAATTATCAGAATTTTGACAAAATGCGTGTGAAATTATTTCCTAATTTCACTAGTCGCCATTTGATTACACATACTTATTTAATGTATCATTAAATCATTTTTTTAATGTATTATTATTATTATTATTTAATAGCAACAGTAAATATTTATTATTATGAGGCCGTTGGCAAAATCTGGATCAGACCGGATCGGATTGGACCAGATTGAATTGGATCGGATCGGATCAAACTGACAAACCTCGGACCGGATCAATAACATGCTCAAATTCTGTGCCTCTCTCTCTTGTGTTGTTGTCTCCTCATTTATTGAAACTCGTCGAAACGTTTTTTTTTCCCAAAGATCATTACAGATTTTAAAATGGAATTATGAAAGATAAGATGTGACGAATTGTAATCAATAAGCGAATTGACTGCATACACAATGGTCTTCTTTTTCAAACATAAAAACTGACGACAATTCTTTACTTTACCCCAGTCCCTTCTAATTGCACAATAGCCTGATATAGCAACAGAACAGGAATGTCAGTTGACGATGGCGCGCGAAACAAAAATATCCATATCAGGCCATATTAGCCGAGTAGAATCCCAACTATTCTGCGGGCTCTCCTTTCATTAACTGACATTCCCTTTCTATTGCTAAATCAGACTATTGTGCAATTGTCAGGGACTGGGGTAAGGTAAAAAATTGTTGTCAGTTTTCACGTTTGAAGAAGAAGACCGTCGCGCAGGCAGTCAATATATTTGCTTATTGATGTCAATTCCTCACATCGTATCTTTCATAATTCCACTTTGGAATCTGTAATCAACTCTGGAAAAAAAAAACATTTTGACGAGTCTCAATAAATGAGGAGACAACTGCACCAGAGAGAAAGGCACAGAATTCAACTTTTCCTGTCTTCAGGACGGTGTCTGGTGACCGTCTGCTTTTGGTGGGGATTTTGTTATTGATCCGGTCCATGTTTTGTCAATCCAATCTGATCCGATCTGATCTGGTCCGATTCCGGTCCGGTCGGATCGGATCCTGGTTTTGCCAACGGCCTTATTATGACAGGCCGTCACAAATAGTGATCATGTCTCTGTGTCTTAAAACTGCATGTATAGGATTGACAAAAAAAACCTTTCTGATCCAACATAGTACACAGGATCACAAGAAATGAAGCTGAGTCTTGCCACATTGACAACAAGTTTGAATGGCTAGACCACAGAAATTCCTTGTCATTCTAATTAAGTTGAGAAATAATGAGAACAGAAACAAACAGATACACCTGTAAGTGTTGGTGTGTAAATGGAGATAGCCTTTTCAACAGTCAGAGCTACTTGAATTGAATTTCCTTAAATTGCTACAATCATGATAAAAAGAATCAGTTCCTTTTTGCTTTAGATTTTGAAAGTGTGTTGGCTCAACACCTGACATTTCAGGGCTTTCTTCACAGAAAAACTTACACTGGGCTTCTTACCAATTTTGTCTTTTAAAGTGAAGAATTTTTTCAGCTTCAAAGATCCCATACCAGATGATTTAAAATCCCAGTGCGGGATGTGATTCCCGTTACATTGGTGAGACGTCATGCCATTTTTCATCTACAGGAAGCGTCATGGAACATCTGTTGACTGACAAGAATTCTCATCTACAAAAACGGAATGATTTCTGTACAGGTCCCTACTTCATTATGCATGCAGAATAAATTAATTATTCATTCGCGCTATTGTTTTGTAGAGCAATACGTATACCCAAGAGAACCGAATATATACATGGGTAATTTGTACTTACGGGATGAATAAAAACGGATGTCATTTTTTCTCTCCCTCCCTCTCTCTCTTCTTTCCCTTCGTCGGCCACACCGTTACTCCTTTTTGTCCCAGCTTTCCCCTTTCTATCCCTTCGTCTTGTTCTTATTTCCACATCCCGCTCGGCTTTTCCTGCCATTTTATCCCATGATATGCCACATGCAGCTTGCCTTGAACTCTGACCCACTGTAAACCTCTGGATTACTTGTCCCTGTTCTTTACCACTGATTAACGTGTCAAGTTGCTAATTCACACCTTGAAAATGATATTTATTTTGAATTCTGGCTGACTATTTACATAGCAATGATACGTAATTATATACATATGCCGCGCCGAGCACCCACAATCGAACTTACACTTGCAGGTTACCATTAAGAGATCCCTGTCTTACTACTCTTGAAACAACACATCCTTTTAATAATGCTAACCGTAACCCGAATCACGACTAAAGGCACTGTTTAGGCTTAAGGTTAGTCCCTGTGATAGTTTTAGGTTTTCCAGTATTGCTGTGAACTGTGACCTGCTTTTCCTTCATGCCCCGTGCGTGCGGCACACTTATAAGTTCACTGCGTGGAAGAGTATACCACGCTTAAAGTCTGATTGCTGCATCTTTCATGGGAAACTTTCATGCACGAGTTCATTGCAATTAAAATCGTTTCATATTTCCCTTCTTTTGAAGCAAACTTGTGTCTTTGTAATAATCAAGATGGCTACCGAAGTAAAAGGGTCACAGCTATGGGAGATTTGATCATTTGGAAATTGTCCCTGCTTTATAGCCTTTCCAGAGTTGTGCATAGAGTGGTGCAAAGAAAACAATTTACTTTCGTCTTCTGTGTCCAAAACCTGGGTAAAAACGCAGTCAGTTGGCAAAGACAAAGTGCCGCATCGGGAAATGGATCTGTTTTGCGATGCTCAAGAAAAAACTGCAATGGATAGCCTTCAATCCGCCAGAACACATATTAATTTTCTGACCGTAAACTTTCCTTGAAAAAATATTAGCCCTAGCTACCTGTGGCCAGAAAGTTTACAACTGCCTACAAGACAAGGGCTAACATCATCTCACCGCAGTTAATCATCGCCTAAACTTCGTCGACCCAGACAAACAAGCCCACAGCAGGGCATTGAAAAGACATGATGGGGAGTGAAACGAAGTATGCCTCGTAGGGGAACATCCATGGATCTCTACCAAAGCTATTTACTTGGAAGTATCATTGAGCATATTGCCGATCTGTACAAAGAGCGATAAATCGCAAAATCCCTCTAAATGCACCGTTCGTGATCCTAAATACAGGAAAGGAAAAAAATATACACTTTGCAGTGTCTCGTCGAATTTTTAAGCAGACAGGAAGAACAATTTCACGATAAAAAGAGCAGGTAGCCATTATATTTCTTATGACAGTACTTTTATTTGGTTTGTTTGTTATGTTTGCGAATCTGAACCCTATTACAACGATTGCTTGAAACTCCACTTCTTGCGCTTATTCTAAAACTGAAAAATAGGTAAAATTGCAGGAAATTAGTGCCAAAATTGCAGGAAAAACTGCATTTTCCGTATTTCAGACAGAAGTTCGACTGACTTTTTTTAAGTCCATATGGACTTAGAAAAAAAACCTCTAAAAAGAAAGAACAAAGCGCCACAGTCCCTATTGTTTTCGCTATTGTTTTCTTGAAACAAAGGAGTGTATGCATAATGAAGTAGGGACCTCTGTGGAAATCTTGCCACAAAAACACCTAATTGCCTCACCTGACTGTAAACAAACATGCATTCCTAGTTGTCTTACGATCTTAGACTCAGCTATAGAGACTTTTATAGTCTTAAATTGAAAGAAGGTACTGTATCTATATTTCACGTTTTAAGGCAGAGCTAAATGTGCAGTTACAGCATAGTTGTAAGCAACCTGTTCAACACTTGTGCACGCACATATGTTATGATACGTTATGTTCTGTGACTTTGTGTTATCTTTTCAAAATATAGCCGTCACTGCTAAAAAATTAATTGTATCGTATACAAGAGAGAGAGGTTTGTAGATGATACAGATGATGGCATGATCTAGATGCCGAAACATGTCTTTAAAAAGTTGGTTCGTGTGTCTTAAATTTAGTTCACTTGATTTCATATCAGCAGTTCAATATATGATTCAATTTAAGCTTATATCGTTTCATTCGTTAAATAGAGAGAGTTTACCTTAGCCTTCACGCAGAATCCAACAGGTGAATTAATCTTCACTCGAGTTCTCTTGTTCGCTGCGGAATCACAGATCTAATGACGTAATCATCTAATCGGCCCTAAAAGTACTCCAAAACACTCAGAATCTCGCAGTGCAGATCTCGTTGAGCATGACGAGAAAGAGAAGAAAAATGCCTTGAACCATCGACATCGGCCGCCATTTTGTTTTTTATATCACTTTGACTCCGCTGACCATCGAGACAGTCGTCACAATAGCCGTATTTATATTTCTTGTGATGCCATATATCTGACGAATATCGTGAAATTCAAAACATGTATGTAGGAGGAAAAAAATTGTATCATGAAAAAAAATATATGTATCATAAAAAAATATATGTATCATGAAAAAATATATATGTATCATAAAAAAATATATGTATCAGGAAAGAATATATGTATCATGAAAAAATATATGTATCAGGAAAAAAATATTTGTATCATGAAGAAATATTTGTATCATGAAAAAATATATGTATCAGGAAAAAAATATTTGTATCATGAAGAAATATTTGTATCATGAAAAAATATATGTATCATAAAAAAATATTTGTATCATGAAAAAATATATATGTATCATAAAAATATATATGTATCAGGAAAGAATATATGTATCATGAAAAAAATATTTGTATCATGAAAAAATATATATGTATCATAAAAAAATATTTGTATCATGAAAAAATATATATGTATCATAAAAAAATATATGTATCAGGAAAGAATATATGTGTCATGAAAAAAATATATGTATCAGGGAAAAAAATATATATCATGAAAAAATATATATATATCATGAAAAATATATATGTATCATAAAAAAATATTTGTATCAGGAAAAAATATATGTATCATGAAAAAATATATGTATCAGGAAAAATATATATATATCATGAAAAAATATATATATCATGAAAAAAATATATGTATCATAGAAAAATATATGTATGAGGACAAATATATATGTATCATGAAAAATATATATGTATCATGAAAAAATATATATCATGAAAAAATATATGTATCATGAAAAATATATATGTATGATAAAAAAATATTTGTCTCAGGAAAAAATATATATCATGAAAAAAAATATATGTATCATGAAAAATATATATGTATCATAAAAAATATTTGTATCGGGAAAAAATATACGTATCATGAAAAAAATATATGTATCAGGAAAAAAATATATGTGTCTGGAAAAATACATATGTATCATAAAAAATATATATGTATCAGGAAAAATATATGTGTATTATGAAAGAAATATATGTATCATGAAAAAATATATATGTATCAGGAAAAAATACGTATCATGACGAAATATATATATGTATCAGGAAAAAAATATTTATCATGAAAAAATATATATGTATCAGGAAAAATATAATACATATATATAGTTTACGTCATAGAAAGTGCGGCGTACGGGGTTTTATTCACGAGTTGTTTTTGTCAAAAACCCGAAAGAGCGAGGAAAGAGTGAGTGAGGGTTTTTGACACAAACAACGAGTGAATAAAACCCCGTACAAAGCACTTTCTATGTCGTAGCCTGCGAGCAAGCTCTCTTTCGCTCACTGTTTCCTCGCTCTTTCAGGTTTTTGACAAAAACAACTCGTGAATAAAACCCCGTACGCCGCACTTTCTATAACGTAAACTATATATATGTATTATATTTTTCCTGATACATATATATTTTTTCATGATACATATTTTTTTCCTGATACATATATATTTTTTCATAATACATATTTTTTTCCTGATACATATATATTTTTTCATGATATATATTTTTTCATGATACATATATATTTTTCATGATACATATATTTTTTCCTGATAAATATATTTTTTTATGATACATATATTTTTTCATGATATATATATTTTTTCATGATATTTATATTTTTTTCCTGATACATATATTTTTTTCATGATACATATATATTTTTCATGATATATATATATTTTTTTATGATACAAATATTTTTTTCCTGATACATATATTTTTTTCATGATACATATATTCTTTCCTGATACATATATTTTTTTATGATACATATATATTTTTTCATGACACATATATTTTTTTATGATACATATATTTTTTTTCATGATACATATATTTTTTCATGATACAAATATATTTTTTCATGACACATATATTTTTTTATGATACATATATTTTTTTTCATGATACATATATTTTTTCATGATACAAATATTTCTTCATGATACAAATATTTTTTTCCTGATACATAAATTTTTTCATGATACATATATTCTTTCCTGATACATATATTTTTTTATGATACATATATATTTTTTCATAACACATATATTTTTTTATGATACATATAATTTTTTTCATGATACATATATTTTTTCATGATACAAATATTTCTTCATGATACAAATATTTTTTTCCTGATACATATATTTTTTCATGATACAAATATTTCTTCATGATACAAATATTTTTTTCCTAATACATATATTTTTTCATGATACATATATTCTTTCCTGATACATATATTTTTTTATGATACATATATATTTTTTCATGATACATATATTTTTTTATGATACATATATTTTTTTTCATGATACAATTTTTTTCCTCCTACATACATTTTTTGAATTTCACGATATTCGTCAGATATATGGCATCACAAGAAATATAAATACGGCTATTGTGACGACTGTCTCGATGGTCAGCGGAGTCAAAGTGATATAAAAAACAAAATGGCGGCCGATGTCGATGGTTCAAGGCATTTTTCTTCTCTTTCTCGTCATGCTCAACGAGATCTGCACTGCGAGATTCTGAGTGTTTTGGAGTACTTTTAGGGCCGATTAGATGATTACGTCATTAGATCTGTGATTCCGCAGCGAACAAGAGAACTCGAGTGAAGATTAATTCACCTGTTGGATTCTGCGTGAAGGCTAAGGTAAACTCTCTCTATTTAACGAATGAAACGATATAAGCTTAAATTGAATCATATATTGAACTGCTGATATGAAATCAAGTGAAATAAATTTAAGACACACGAACCAACTTTTTAAAGACATGTTTCGGCATTTAGATCATGCCATCATCTGTATCATCTACAAACCTCTCTCGCTTGTATACGATACAATCAATTTTTTAGCAGTGACGGCTATATTTTGAAAAGATAACACAAAGTCACAGATTATAACGTATCATAACATGTGTGCGTGCACAAGTGTTGAACAGGTTGCTTACAACTATGCTGTAACTGCACATTTAGCTCTGCCTTAAAACGTGAAATATAGATACAGTACCTTCTTTCAATTTAAGACTATAAACGTCTCTATAGCTGAGTCTATGATCGTAAGACAACTAGGAATGCATGTTTGTTTACAGTCAGGCGAGGCAATTAGGTGTTTTTGTGGCAAGATTTCCACAGAGGTCCCTACTTCATTATGCATACACTCCTTTGTTTCAAGAAAACAATAGCGAAAATGTGTATCATTTAAAAAATATATATGTATCAGGAAAAATATAATACATATATATTTTTCGTCAAATTAAGTGCGGCGTACGGGGTTTTATTCACGAGTTGTTTTTGTGAAAAACCCAAAAGAGCGAGGAAAGAGTGAGTGAAGGTTTTTGACACAAACAACGAGTGAATAAAACCCCGTACAAAGCACTTTCTATGTCGTGAACTGTTTATTACACATAAGACGAGAATTTTCATTAAAATAGTTTTCTTAATGCAAATTAGAAACAAAAATTCACTAAATAAAATTCCCAATCAAAGCCCCTGAAACCATGCTGCGACAGGGCACAAAAGGCGCCCCGAACTGGGCCCTTATACAGCAATATTGTAATAAATTCCCAGATGGGGGCCCATCAGATTACCTACCGCCAACAAAGCTAACAGTATCCGAGACTGGGAACTTTGACAACCGCCCAATTTACGTGTGATCTCTACGTTAATTGTAGTTTATTCTTTTTTTCGAGTGAAATTCCTGACGCCTATTCAAGCCAAAAGGTGCCAAAGAAAACAACTGTGCACTCCAATATGCCTCTTTAGTGATTAGAAGTTTCTTGATGCTGCATGAGTTGTTGACAGTCTCCTGCACTTGATCAATACATTGGAATGAGAAGTCACTTAAATCATGTGGTGTTTGAAATGTACCGCTACCATGCAAGTCTTTTTCTTAGTGACCATAGCAGACTTATGGTTGCAAAATCTAACTCTAAAGTCAGTTGTTGTAGAACCAATGTTGCGTAAAATTGCAGGCGACATTTCTTGCATGAAGCCAAATAAATAATGTTCTTGGAATCACAAGAAAGTTTTGATCGTATTTTGTAACTTTGACCTGTTTGAAAACTTAGAAAGGAATTTGATTCAACCAAGAAGTTTCTACAGAGATCGCATCTTGTTCTTTTACATTTAAAACAACCCTTAGCCTCAACAATCTCTTCGCATTCGGTGTTGGGGCCATAACGAGATGGCGCCAACAATTCCTTAAGGTTTTTAGATCTTCGAAAGGATGCTACGATGGAATTTGGAGGAAAAAGCTCTTTTAATTTAGGGTTGGATTCCAAAATCACTAGGTGTTTGCTGATGATGCGACCTACATCAGGTAAATTTGGATTAAATGTGGTCACAAATGGAAATTATTTCTTCTTAGATCTGGCACTAGTCCTAAGTAGATCACTTTTAGTTATGGTTGAGGCCTTACGAAATTGATCATCCACTAATTTAGAAGGGTAACCTTGATTGATTAAATAACCCTTGTATTCAGTAGTTCTCTCGGCAAGAAAAATTTGTTCCGAGCAGTTTCTTTGTAACCTTGTCGCTACGCCATAAAGAATAGCCTTAAAAACGTGTTTAGGATGAGCACTTGATGGTGGGAGGTACAGATGGCTATCCATTGGCTTTGAATAAACGTCTGTCTGAATAAAACCCTCAATAAGATATAGAGTTAAGTCTAGCACGTGGAGCTCGCGCTCAGAAAAAACTAATTCAAATTTTACAGTAGGGTATAAAGAATTTATAAATTCGGTAAACTCATGCAGTTGCCCCGAAAATGGCCTCTGTTACCGACCAGTTTTCGCATGTATAAGTCTCAG
>NC_090887.1:5092393-5104893 GCF_036669925.1 Montipora capricornis
TATGCAGTGTTTAAATATAATATTGAAGGCAAAATCACTTTAATGTAGCATCCATAGTTATTTCTTTTCAAACGATTTTCAACGACTTTCGATGCTATGCGTTATGTCGTTATTCAGACAAGAAGTATTCAACAATAATTCTAATTGCTGCCGTAGTGAGTGAGCCGTGGGTCTGAAGCGAACGAACGAGGCAGCTTTCTAATCGGGAGAAAGACACATGCATTCTTCGAAAAGGCAAGGAAGTGTGGTCGCAGTAATAACAAAGGTACAAGGAACTGTGGATGGAGGAATTAAGGTAAAATTTAAGAATCCGATCCCACCAACGCGTCGGCCAACACGTCGGCCGACAGTCGACCGACAGTCGGCCGACGCGTTGGCCGACGTGTTGGCCGACGCGTTGGTGGGATTGGATCCTTAAATTTTAAATATTTTAAGCAAAAGCCGATACAACGTAGATTTGATTTTAGTGATGTACTATATTTCGGCTGGCCAAACCAGCCTTCTTCAGGTACAATGAGAGTTTACATTGAATTGCTTCTATGTACATATATATATATATAGTAAATGGATGTTGACGTAATACTGGAAAAAATGTGATAAAACATGGCAGTTACAAAGATTTTGAATTCAAATACTAAGAGTCACCGAAAAATAACGGAAATCACTCAAAATAATCTACGTTGTATCGGCTTTTGCTTAAAATATTTAGTTTCTCAACTTGAAATAACGCCGATCAGATCAAGCCACTGATCCAACGTACACCGACAGGAAAATTGTCCACGGTTGCTTGCTTCGAAACTCTTAAATTTTACCGGAATTAAGATGCGCAGATCTATTCTGTGTAAGCAGTTAGAACAGAAGCTTACAGCTACGTTAACTTAACCTATAAAACTGCTCTGTTTTTTAGTCTTCTGGTTCATTTTCGCCTCTTTGACGCTTTACTTATTCATCAGTATACATTTTATTGCAGTTTCGTGAAATACCGGTAAATAGGAAACGCGCGCTGTCATGCAGGCTGGATGGTCAGTATAAATGGTCAGGTTTCCTACCGTTCAATATGAGTATTCCGATTGAAAAATAGGCAGTTTTAATGCATCTGGCGTCCACGAAAGGCATCTTGTTCGTCTCCCTTCCAGATACCGAAAGGTCCGAAGGACGAGCACTGAATGAAGTTGTTAGTCAGTACTGATCACTTTCAAGCTGAATTTGATTCACAAGTCTTTCTCATGTATATTACTGTACTTTAGTCACACGAAACGTAGAACTGATAACTACAGCAATTCGTGCTTGAACTCTCTTGAAGTGAACTCGGAAATGATCAACATGCTCGATGCCAAAGTTGCTCAATTCCCGTCCAATTCTAGAACGGCAGACACGGCCGCATCTACCACAGGTATAGTCAGATGCTCTTGGTGCTGATGCTGATTTCTTCGCTAATGCTTTTCTCTTTGCTCTTCTTTTCGTCGGCTTCACCTTTCAGCCTTTTCTCTCCTACCTGGAGTGCCCGACTGCACACAGACCTCAATTCGCAACGATCTGCAGCATGTGTCTCCCAGTTGCCTGTTGGCAGACCAGTGGCAAGCATGTCTCTCTTACAGACATCCTTGAAGCGCAGCTCAGGTCTGCCAACAGGCCTCGACCCAGATTTCAGCTCACCGTACAGCAGGTCCTTGGGATTCGCCCGTCTTCCATTCGGTGATGACCACAAATTACCTTTTTAAATCAAGCAGATCGCACTTACCTATGATTCAGAGTCTACAGTACGGCCCGCTAGATTTGAAATCTCGATGCACCATTTTCTAGCAAGTTTTTCATGTTAATGTCAAATAAACATGAGAAACTGTTTGAATCTACTATTTCAAAAAGCCAATACGGATATATCATTTTTTTGAGATTTTTCAACGTCGCATGCCAATTGTTTGTGGTAGCGAACGTTCCACTTTGCTTCAACTAGTTTTCTAGTTTCCTGCAATGCAATACTAAGGAATTACCTTAACTCTTTTCTAAGCCTACAGTAGCTTGCGCAATGACTAATTAAGACCCCTTAAGAATAACATAACCTTTTAATTTTCGTCAAACGACAGTTACAAATTTCAGTTAAGCCGACAGTATGTCCATCAACAACTTGCCAAATATCTGCTCAACCAGCAAACACACGCAAAACTGAGAAAACAGCATTGACAGAGTAACGCCACGCGTATTCAGTTTTTACAGCTACCTACCGCTCTACCGTAACACAGGTCTCGTGAAAGATGACAACAAACTTTCGGAAGTTCGGTATTCCTCTAATTGTTGTAAGTCTCTTAACAACGGTAGCCATTGTCGTGGCTCTCCTGCTGTCGCAGAAAACCGAAAAACAAGGTAAGTAGCAAATAAGAAAAGACGAGGCGTCGTTTCCCAGTGTGAGGAAGTGGACGTTTAATCAAGGAACTCACTGAGTATGATCAGTCGGTGACTTCATCGCCTGTTTTCACTTTAATCTTAAAAAAGTAACTTTGACTATTTAAATACCCCTAAAACGGAGGGTAGGGTGGGATGTTAAAGCAGACTTTAGCTGTCGTTTCAGTGGGACTTTATCCTTTATCCTCAGTGTAACTTTACGTTTGTTAGATCAGGCATTAATCGCCCCTGTTCTCATCAAGTTACAGAAGTAGCCACTCTTTTGTAGATTTGAGGAAGAGAGTAAGGAACTTTTAACCTTTTGACACAATGACAATTCAGTCGAATTTTTCCAACCCCAGCAACTACACACCAAACCTCTGATGAGTGAGAGCAGTTTGATTCTCCGCCTTGGCGATTATAGGTTTGTAATTAAGGGATAACTCTTGACGTCTTGAATTCGCTGTTGATGTATTCATTCATCATTTAGTCTACTAAGCCTCAATTCGACATTGTTAGTAACCACATCATAAGATTAGCACTCACTCGCTGACTAATTATAGGTTATTTTGTCGAATCTATCTAAAGGAAGGTATGAAAGCAATTTTCCCTTTTCATTGCGTGACTTATCCTTTTCGTGCAAATATTGTCCGCTGGAATAAATTCAGGATCAGTTGTCGGTCAGCTTATCGGACTGTGTGTTTTTTGGCTGGCCCAGCCGCTTGGGGGCAGCCCTGATGCGTTGTCAAGCTTCCTGGGTAATTCGTTCCATTTCCTTAAGTTTTTGTGTTCAATGCGTAAGCCTTGAGGAGACTTTGAAGAATTAGCAAAATCTTAATACTATAATGGAAACTTTATTTGTCTTCGACTACAGTTGTAAATCTCTCTACGTATAGGCAATTAAAAACTGGCTACTTGAAATTGAGTGATACACTTGTATACGGTATTTACAAATGAATAAAATATATCTATATATATATATTACAGTTTTATTAAGTCTGGGCTATCCCAAGTCTTACTTCTACGACAGAATATAAAATATGTTGCTCTAATGGCTAGACTTATTTTTTTTTCGATTATACAGTGTTGTTGCGTTTTGTCAATGCCAATGTCATGCATCATTTCTAAGAACGTAGAGCATTCGTTGGAGAGAACACCAAGGGAGCTCATGGAAAGGTTTACAAATTTAACACATCTGTAGTTACTTCTCATGTCTTTGACCACGTTCATGTATTTTTCTTTTTTACCTACTGCATTGTTTTTAAGTTAGATTCGAAACCAACCGTTAGCTCTAGAATATGTAGGCACTTGGGCTGTATTAGGAAAAGAAGATCTGGACGATAATTTTCACCAGTTATAATTGAAGGACTCGAAAAGCCATTGACATCAGCATAGAGAGAAGAGCGATCATTAATTACAGGATAAAGTGAGTTGGCAATGAACTTGAGATTTGAGTCGTGTCTCCAGGTGAAGCGATCAAGGTAATGTTGACAACCAGCGATAATATGGAGGAGTGACTCAGGGTTAAGGCAAAAGGAGCAACCAGGACTTTGTGATAATATCCATCTTGTCATATTCCTACGTGTAGGAAGGGAGTTGTTGATGTAGCGAATGGTAAAATTGTAGATGTTCTTGGGTAGATGAGACTGGGCAGACGACCAAATAGAGTTAACAGATGACAATGAGTGCTTGATAACATTTGTAAACAATTAACCTTGAGATGTTAAGTGGTGTTGCAGTTTGTCTTCTTGATTAGAACGGAAGTCGTTAAGAACTTCCTTGGTGGATTTGAACACATCGTAATGAATATTGGTGTGACTGCTTGACGACTTCCAGAGATCTTTTAGGGAATCACTCCGTGACTCTTTTAAGGAATTGCGGAGAACTGTTTTGCACTGAGTGAATTTAACTGAAGGAGGACAAATATTAAGGCCAAATTTATTGCGTTCTAGAAAAACATTACTCAGTGTACCAGATATCGGGATTTCAAGCCATTTTCGAATATAGCCGTTCACTATAGAATCAAGATTTGCTTTTATCCAGGTTTTTGATATGTCAGCTACAGTAAAATGCCAGGACAGTTTAGATAGGACATAGCGGCTGTACAGCAGAAGTTTGTTTTTGGGATGCAGTGGTTTCTCATCAATGTCACACATCAAATCTTGTACAAGAGAGGACAATTCTGACATGTGTTGGTTGTTAGACATGTTGAAGTCAAAGTAGCGACCTAAGGAACGAAATGATTCACCCATTTCCACACACGGGACAAGAACTCCATTTATCAACAGTTTAGGTAAATATTGGACAGATTTAGTGCACAGTTTCCGTATTCCAAAAGTAAAACACTTGTCAACCCTTATTATCATATTAGACCATTGACACCAGATTATAAAGCGGTTGATTAGGTGCTGATTTTCTGATTCCTGACCACTTATAACAGCGGCGTCGTCTGCGAACTAGAACCAGTGGATCGGATTAAGAACCTTAGGGAAAAGCCAAATTGACGATATTTTTCAGATTTAACGTGCTGGAGAAACGTGTTAAAACACAAGTTAAAAAGAAGAGGGCTGACGCAATCACCTTGAAGTACTCCACGACCAATAGATACAAACGGAGTACGAAATTCATTGGTAATTATAGAGGTTTTGAAATCAGTGTACAGACTTTTAACCAGACGTTTGACATGATCAGGGATGTTGTGGTAATCAAGAGCGGTTTGAATCAAATTGTGATGAACTGGCGTTTTTGAGGTCTAGGAGAGTAATGACAAGAGAACGCTGCTTGGTACGAGATTTGTTAATGATGTCAGCCATTTAATTTGAGCAGTATGCTCAAAAGTTCCTGAGAGACCAGGTGTAAAACCTTCTTGAATTTCATGTTCAATATAGTTATTAGCTGCAAGGATGTTGAAAATGGCATTACGAAGGCACGAGGTAAAAACCTTTAAGGGCACAGATTGCAGAGTAATTGGACGAAAGTTGGCAGGGTCATTAACGTTTCCTTTCTTGTGGATGAGGATTGTGCAGGCTTTCTTCCATTCGCTTGGGACGGATCCCGTTGACCAAGCTGTAGGGATAATTTCAGATAAATCGGTGCGAAGAAACGGACATCTTTTAAAACAAATTATTGATAATTGATCTAAGGGACAAGGAGAACCGGAAGCTTTCATTTTTCTAATCACATTTGATATTTGTTGGTATGTAGGAGGTTCAAGGTTAAAAGGAATTACAGGATCAGACAACGTCGGTATCCATCTTGGAAGGTTGAAGGCTCTGGTCGGATTTAGTGACGATAGAGTTCTTGTAAAGTAATCAAAACACTCGTCCATAATAATAATAATACTAATAATAATAATACTAATAATAATAATAATAATAATAATAATAATAATAATGATAATGATAATGATAATAATAATTTTAATAATAATAATAATAATAATAATAATAATAATAATAATGATAATAATAAAAATAGTATAAGCGTTTATACGTTGCTATTCTAAGCTCTTTACAAAGGTTGAACACATATAATGTTTACAAAACCAAACTCATGAGTACAAGCTAAAAAATTTAAAACTAATTGAATATTGAATATAATTATTATTACAATCACAACGGTCAATTAATCAACATCTTTGCGGACCCAAAAAGTATATTGCGGGGAACGGCAAGGCAAATCACTCAAAGTAAAAAGTCTAAATGAATAGCGAGATGTGACGCATCGGGTGGGGCAGGGCAGTTTATTTGTATGGGACAGGGGTGGGTGAGTTGCCGGCTCAATTATCTGTCAAGAAAGTCAAGCAAGATGCCATCTTATTGTTGTTACTTAACTCCTTAAAATGGTACTATGATCCAAAAATCAAATCTTTTTTTTCTTTGGGTTTTTAAACTATGTTAACTAAACACTAAGTGACCCAAGTTTTAAGCCTTAATTTCAAAAAGACACTTGTTTTTTTAACAAGGACTTTCCTATTCAATGGTCCACCATTACAAATTAAACTTTAAAATCTTGAGAGAGCTGGATCGACGAGAAAATGACGTCAAAGACTCTCTAGCTTAAAATTAATATTCAGCACGGAAGTTTCGGGCTTTCAGATCTTTTAACTCGTCTTTTGCAAACATAATAAACTGCGTTTACAGGCTGAGATTTTAAGCTTTTGAGTGAATAACGTCACGTTTCCCTAGATCCAACCCTCTGAGGCCTAGTTGATTAGTTTTGAACGTAAGTAATGGCGGACCTTGAAATCCAAAACTTACACTCTACGGTAAACAGCCTCTGGATAAAAATCAAAGCTCAAAATTTTGCCAGGCAGGTCTTAAGCAAGCACACTTTCGACACCTGAAGAAAAAAGAGGAAGTGATTTTGATCATAGTGCCACTTTAATATGGGTCAATATTAGGAGTATTTCCTGATATAAAGTCCGACTGAATATGTTGTTTCCATCCAAATCAAAACATCTTCGAATGAAACGAAGTGATAAGATTCGCATAACAACATTCTGTCGTTAGTATTTGCTCCATTGTCAAATTTATCATTTAGTATGGTCAGTATGCTTCTTGTCGAACGCTCCAAAATTTCAAGGGCTTTGTGATAGTGAAATTCAGGATATCCTGTTAATTGATTCCGTCTTCGAGCAGACAGATACCGTTAAATTAATTGACTGAGAGAGTTGTGAAAGCGAAGTGAGCCTGCTTCTGTAGATTAGAAATTAGTACACTGGTGGGTTAAAGCGCATGTAGAATGTGCAGTTTCTCGGAAACATTGTCAGCCACCTACTTCTACATCTTTATTTACATGTTCCAGCACTCTGCAAAGTCCCTTTTTGACTAACGGCTGTTTCTGCTTAGGTGGTCTCATACACCACAAGCCTTTTTAGAAACATGACTGCCAAGTTGGCCACTTCTGCTGGAGAGAACAACAACAATAGTTTGTGGGTTCTTTAACGTCCCACAGGGAACTTTTGAATATAGAAGATATTTATGAAACGGGGCCTACGGTTTGTAGTCCTTATCCGAGAAGACTAACCATTTTGCATATGAAATTACAAAGTCAGCACTTTCTCCTCAGTTATTGTAAGATCCTGAGTGTTGACCCGGCCGGGCTCGGAACCCGCGACCTCCCGTTTGACAGCCCGGTGCTCAACCAACTGAGCCACCGGTGGGCAGTGACGTGATGGTCTCACTTTAATTACTTTCTGATTCCCAAGACTATGACGTCATCAACAACTTCATGAGCTTTCAAGTGAATCCTCGCTTCATTTGATTTCATGTCCGCAGTTCAATATATGATTCTTTTCATATAAAATTTCGTTCATTCATGTGCTTTGTTTGTCAGGGGTTCTCCACATAGGTAGCCTGCACGCAGGCATTTGGATGGTCGAAAAAACCGGAATTCGCAATGAGGTCGTCATCTTGGATTCGCGCGGCTAGGTCTGGGCCGGGTTGAGGGTCGACAACTCGAGCGAGGGGAGGGGGGCGCTCTTCCCACTCCCCACCCCGTCGTTTTGTCACGGGGCTCAGACCTATCCCACGCTCTTCCAATATGGCGTCTGATAGTTTTTCGTGGCGACACGCAGGCTACAAATAGGAAGAGAATAGAACCCTTTTGCACTTCTAGATTTTCCACGCCAATTAACTGCCAGGACGGAATCCCAGTGTCCTGGACGCGATCTCAAAGATTGTTGATCTGCAGGTGCGTGCGAGGATGAGGATTTTGACGAGCCAAGCATCGCTTTCACACATTCTTGTTCACAGTGCCCTCCGGTTTTTTTTGACACGTGGTTGCAAAATATTTGAAATGCGGCTCAAAATAAGTTACTGCCGGAATGATCTCAAAGTATTTCACTTTGTTTTCAGGTGATTCAAATGAGCAATCGAAACCGCCGGAGAACGTGTTTGGCTTCGATGACATCTTCAATGGAAAGTATTCTTTCTCTTCGTACTCGGTTCGCTGGCTTTCAGGTACAAGCACAAAGTTTGCACAAAGTAGCACATGCCCTGTTAAACGAAAAAGGCTTATGGTAAAGACAGGTTTTGCAATTGCTGCTTTTAAACAATGGAAAGCGAAACCATAATAATTTACAGGCGTAGACTCTCGCGCTGTTTGAGTAAACTTCCGAGCAAAGTCGGAAAACGAGCAACGATGGCTTCTGGAATATGTATGCCATTCGCATGCGCAATACAAATGTGCCATTGAGTGCTTCGAATCGCGCTCGTCCCGTTATCTTTCCTAGTAAGTAAATGAAGGATCCACAGTTGAATGATCAAGCACTGAGATTGAATCAAGGGCATAATTATGAAAATATATAAATTTAAGTACTAATACATTTGTATCCATTCTGTCAAAATTAACGTTTTGTATTTTTGTAGATCACGCGTATCTTCGGTATTCTGATGGGAACTTAACGGTCACCAATCTGTCAAAGAACACCACTACATTATTTGCCGTGACCAAAGTTATAATGGTACTCAAGCTTAATTCAGTTTTTTGTTAAAGAGTTGTGCATCAGGCCGTTTACGGAAAACGGCAAACCGGCAGGCTGAAATTTTCGTTAGTTTCCAAAAATTAAAGAAACTTGTTTTTTGTTTTATCTAATTTCTAGCGATTTCTTACAGATGTCGAGCAACTTCTGAAAAGAGAATGACAAAAGAAGGGAAGAGAATTTTCATGCTTTTGTAACAAGTAGAAGCCCGCTGTTTGCCGTTTCGCTTAAACGCGATGCCAAATTTCTCTTTTGTGTTTCTTTCTTCACTCGTCTGCGGGTTTGAAGCCCTGGTCAAACGGCGCATGATAGTTGACGATAGTTGACCGCTAACTATCATGCGCTATCATCGACTATTATTCACTTTGAACCTCCTCAAAATTCTCATGATAGTCGATAGTAATTTTTCCCGTTTGACCGCGTGCATGGAAGTCGAAAGTTTTAGGGTCAGTTGCTTCGTGGAGATGACCTAAACGCTTCAGATCAATACTTCGTGGTTATTGAAAGTGGTAAGGAAAATCACAGAAGTCAACAAAACAAAGACCAAGAAAATGATAAAAATTTTGTCAACGACCAGGAAGAAGACAAACAACAGAAAAAGAAGCGTCGCTCTTCAGCTTCGTCTTTCCCTATACCATCCAACAATTCCATGGCAACTAAACAGGCTACAGTCCTCTGTTGCCTCGAAAAGTATAAACTAGCAGTGTGTTGGCAACTTTCCGCGCTTCTTTTGAGAGACTCCCACAATCCCACAAGCATCACTCGTCGCGCGCGCTTGAATACACAACTTCCGGTAAACTATCACTAACTTGGCCACGCGCGTGATAGTTAACAATAGCAAGGGCTACGGGTCAATAGCCCATGAGGCGAAGCCGAATGGCTATTGACCCGTGGCCCTTGAGGGCGAAGGGTCTAATTGTTTTAGTATCACCCAACTAGTCGGACAGAAAAGGTAATTATAAATTTAGCAAATGCAAGTTGAAGAGATATTTATTTGGGAATAAAACGAAAGAAAGCGTCACGATTTTCGCTACTCGAGGAGTATTACTAATAGTCCTCTAGTAGCGTATCCAATCAAAATGCAGGATTTGCATTAGTGCATAGTTGTTGATAGTGTTTAGAGCTCTCCAACCATCATCAACTATCATGCACTGTTTGCCAGGCTTAATGGATAGAAATCATGAAATCATCACCAAACGAAACAAGTTGATATAATGTTTGCAATCGTCGTATAAAAAATCAACCGATCAGTAAGTGTAACCAAACTAAAGGCAAATCAACCATTTTTCTTATATTCTGAGATGCTATTTTCTTGTTTTAACAAAATATGATGACAGCCAATTTTTCCAATAATTTAGCACAAATTGTTAAGAATGGATGTTTACTCCGAGCGCTGACTGGAAGGCCTTCAAGATCAAGCTTTCCATTTGTGTTGGACAAGCCAAGAAAAAAGAACATTGAGTTAGAGTTATTTGTTTCCTTTGATTTTACAGAAAAAATACAACGTATCGTCGTACTGGATATCTCCGGATGAAAAATGGGTACTGATGGCTTCAAACAAAAAAAAGGTATCATACGAAAGTTCCCCTTGTAACGTTGCATGTCCCGTGATGTTAGCGTAGCTCAGGCGCGCGAAGCGCGCCAGCGGCGCACTATGGGTAAGAATCTATCGATGCAATAATTTTTTGCTTATGACGTCAGCGTACGCCCGCCCGCACAGACTTTCGGGGTGGTGGTGACAAAGGCCGTTTTTCCTCCCCACTGGGGAGGAAAAGCGGCCTTTGGGGACTGGGGTATTCGGGCAAGTTTCCTAGGCGGGAAATCGCATGGCAAGCGTTGCACTTGGCAAGCCGCGTTTTTCTGGCGGGAAATCACATTGACTGTCGTCGGTTTTTATGCTCAATCAAAGGCAGTTTAGCTAAACAATTTGCTTTAGTTTGAAAGCCTGAGATTCTCGTCCAAAGACTGTGAGCAACGGTCGCCGTCTAACTACATTGCTTATTGGGTTTTAGGTTTTTTTGTTTGCAAGGCTTGTTTGTTTACTGCTGTCAGCTCAGAGGTGTTTGATCACTGTAAACGGTATACACTAATGACGATTAACTTTGTACTTTATGCTGAAGCATAATTATTTCCATATACACTACATTGCTTTATGGGGTTAGAAACGTGAGCTCCGCTTTTTAGGCCTGGCTATAAAATCTATGTATTATATTCTCCATTAGGTTTAAAGCTCACGAAAGTTTCCTTATGTCGTCTGTCGAGTGGCATTTATAGATCATACGAACTGAGATCGAGTCGTCGAAACCTCAGGGTTTTTTTGCTAAAACAATTACTGCACCAAAAAAATTACTGCACTGCCGGTTTTTAAATTTTTCTAACCGGGTTCCCGGCAGATAGACACAGCGTTCAAAATATCAATTTTCTTGCGTTTCAGCTGTACCGTCGCTCCTATTTCGCAGACTATTATGTTCACCATCTCGAGAATAGGTAAGTATATACCCGATGAAATGAACGAAATATTTAAAGTGCACCATACAAGTAAAGCGATTTTCATTTGAGTGTTGAAAGTAATTAGCGAATTGCTTTGGTTTTGCATTTACTTCACTCAGTGATTGGTTGAAAGTTCTCGCGCCATTTTTTTTTTTAACCAATCAGAAGCGAAACCAAAACCAAAAGTTGCTTGCGCGAGCACATTTTCTCGCGCTTTGTGTCGGCTATGTGTGATTACTATGAGTTTTGATTGGTTTACTGGATTGTCTCCGTCCTTTCTGATTGGCCAAAGTAAATTACTTTGGTTTTGGTTTTACGACACTCGATTGAAACTCGCTCTATAGATGATCATCGAATTAGACTTACCGGGTAGATGCTATTCAGACGCAATCTCAAATGGATGCTCAGAATTGTGCACAATTGAGCACAATCATTTTTACTGGACAACAATTATGTCACTCATATATTACTATAATTGCCAAGAGCGAGGTGACTACAAAATGGCCTCCATGTAACATAGTTAGTGAAATTCTTGGAAGGGAAAGGAATCAAAACTCTGGTTTTTCCGATTCTCAACTAAGTGGATCAACAGTTATTAAGACTACTGAAGTGATTATACGAATGCTCTCCTTGTAAACGTCTCGTGAATTATTTAACAATTATTTCATGAATGCCCTTTGAATACGAAACGATAAATAGCCAAAGAGGCGGTATAAGCAATGTGACATACGAACGCGGATGGATACTTGCAAGATTTTTTCCCTTTGCAAAGATCTTGGAGTGGCAACAGTTGTCATGATCATGCAGTATATGAGTTGGTTACGGAGATCTTTCATGAATGCTAGAAACGGAAGGTTTACGAGGTTGAAAATTTAATCATTAACAAGTCAAAGTACGAACCACTTTCCACGCATGCGCACGTCAGGTGTTTTGATGAGATAAGTCCGGTTAACAATCTAATAGTTGTTTTGTTAGCATTAAGTAGAAAGTTCACTTCATTAATCTCGTAGGCATATGGTCCGCTAATCAATACTTTCAATTTTCTTCTCCAACAGATCAACTTTTCGAATTGAACCACCAATTCCGAATAAGCAAATCCAATTGGCGTTATGGGGTAACAAAGGGACCTCCATAGTAAGTTATATAA